>NC_134360.1:109270408-109379938 GCF_048569485.1 Anomaloglossus baeobatrachus
TCCTGGCTCTGCCGTGGCTACGGATTTATAAATCAGTTCTTCACTGGAGTACTGGAGAGGTTAACCATTTGGGCCAGTCCTGCCACAAGAAGTGTCTCCTTTTAATTTGACCAGTCCAGCAACTGCAGTGTTCATCTAGTCTCCCTGGTCTACCTTCGGCCTATTGGTCTTTTACGGATGTACTCAACAAAAAGGAGGCTGAGCTCTTGCCCCTCATAGACCATATGATTTCCCTATTGATATTTTGCCTGGTACTACTCCACCAAGGGGCCGTATCTACCCATTGTCACCGGTTGAGACGCAAGCCATGTCTGAATACATCAATGTGAACCTGGCTAGAGGTTTAATACAGAAGTCCTCCTCTCTTGCTGGGGCTGGGTTCTTCTTCATCAAGAAAAAGGATGGTTCTCTCTGACCCTGTCTTGACTACAGGGGACTAAATTGGCTTACAGTTAAAAACAAGTATACTCTTGTTGAGGAGAGCCATAAGATGAAATACTTAATTAACCTCTGGACATAGAGCACTGTGGGTAGTGTGTTCAATTAAATCAATTCTCTATACATAAGCCAGTCACTCTTCAGAGGAAGCAAAGATGGCATCACAGACCTTACCATCAGCATGGATCCACCAGATGACGTCCCTCCCATCATCATGGTTTCATCCACTGAAGTCAGACCCGCCCATCAACAGCAACACAGATCTCCCCATTGGCTAGCCCATGAACTGTCCCACTAAAAGGGCATATCTGAACTTGTGTACATTCCTAGCCTGTATCAGAGACCACACGGGTTCTCCTGTGCTCTTTGGCTGCCATTTTTACTGTGACCAAGAAGAGATTTCATATCCGACTGTGTCTGGTGTGAATTCTTTACGCATGCACTTGGTCTATACCAATTAGGCCAGGCAGTAGGCAACTAGTGATCTCTGGTTAAGAGTTCACCCTAACATTATTGGCGCCCAATGTGGGGCCAATAGACGGAGACACCTGAAATTCTGATGAACCGGCAACTGGAATGGCATGATGTGCTGGACACCCCAGGAATTTGATCACCTCCTAATGAGAGTATGGTAGGTCTGCTGATTTTACATAATCTGTAGCCTTCCGGTGGTCTCGGGGGGGTGGGGTGGTGACACTGATTGCCTGACTGTGTCCGGTTTGTTGGGGCATCTGTTGACGTGCAGACGGGTCTCACGGCTATTGGCCATATTAATCTCAGAAGAACCGTTCCATATTCAGTTGCCTGCTGCCTGTTATGTATTTGTGAATAGGGGAGATTGACTGTTAGCTAGGTGAGCAAATGGTTTTGTGAGTGGTGTCTGGAAAACGTGTAAAGTATATGGTTTGTGGTTGCCTGTGATACGGTTTGTGGTTTTTGTAGTGCCAAGCTCAGCTAGACTGAGTGCAGAGCCAGATGTAGGTGCCAAGCTCAGATAGACTGAGTGCAGAGCGCAGTGCCCAGATCAGCTAGACTGAGTGCAGAGCCAGATGTAAGTGCCGAGATCAGCTAGACTGAGTGCAGAGCCAGATGTAAGTACCAAGATCAGCTAGACTGAGTGCAAAGCCATATGTAGGTGCCCAGCTTAGCTAGACTGAGTGCAGAGCCTTGCTTTATACATAAATCTAACCTGTTTAAAGTGTTTTCCTGGACATGAATCGGCTGGGATAGACACCTTGTAGCCAGGGGTGATAATAGAGGTGTTTTGTAAATTGCGGAATGCAGAAATCAGACAGGGACTACATGGCAAAATAAGGAAGGATTTGGAAGTGTATACTGCAAACTCTAGGGTCTCTTTAGTGTTTCAGTTGTGAGTTATCTCCCCCATCTATTTGTTTGTCTGTTGTTCTTATCTTGGTCTGCATAGAGAAAGATTGTTTGTTTGGTGTTGTTTATCTTGAGAGAAAGATGGAGAAATTGATGAAGCTGTGTCTAGTTGTGGTCGGAAAAAAAAATCTGGATTAGAGTGGACTTTGTTGAGATGTGGATCTCTAGGCGGCAATACTGTGATAAACCATGTGCTATTCTTGGTGGCAGCCATTTTGGGTCAGATTTTAAAATGGTGGATGAAGTACATGGTGGCCGAGGAATGCATGGTTTAAACAAAGAAAAGGAAGTGAGTCGGGGGATGTGTGAAGAAGACCATGTGCTCTGTAAATGTCTGAACAAAGGATTGGATGGAGTACTATATACTTGGACAGAAAAAAAAAAGAGTGTTTTTTTAACTGTAGTTGGACAAAGACTGTGGATATCTAAATATGTGTGTATATAATATATATAAATAAATGTGTGTGTGTATGTATAAAACACAGACTATAGAATATAGGGGGAAATGTTTGAGCAAAAGAAAAAAAAAAGTTTACCTTCCCCTCCCCGCCACATGATGCTACAATCCCAACAAAGAGAAGGAAATCACGTGCTGTGGGGCCATTTTCTATAGCCCTCAGTGAAGCTGACAAAACTGCAGTCACTGAATAACATGAAGTGTTAGTAAGGGTAACTGCACATATTGATAAAGTAATATTTGGGAGTCGGGACAGTCACAAAGAGAATATCAAATTAGTAAGAAATTAGATAAAATGAATATTTGATGTGCAAAACTTAGGGATTAATATGTTAAAGTCCATTACAATATTGAGTGATAGATTAAGAAAGCATTAAGATAAAAAAATGTAAATAACGTACCTTTGCGGCAGATGTCATGATAAATCATACGTATTCCAATTATGAATGTGGCAAATAAATCCTGAGAGCTGCATGTTTTAGAAAAAAAAAAATCCAACAGAAGGGAGATGTGACTTGTGTCCAGCGAAAATGAGCAGTGTGCTTCTGGTTTTGGGGGAGGAACAACTTTAAAAAAAAAAAAACCCTGTAGAGGAGGATTTTTATCTCACCTTGGATCTATTGTGAGTCAGCTGTGAAAAAGCAGGCCAAACATGGGGTTTTTTCCACATTTAATTCATTGTAAATTGTATTGGAAAACGTAATTGAAACTAGTTTTTTTTAATTTTACTAATTTTATCCCAATAATTACAATAATTTGGTTTAAAGGTATGTGGATGATTTATGGCATTCTGTGTTTGATATATAATGTATTGAATAATCTGCTTTCTTTTTATAGAAAGAAAGATTATAATGCAGATTTCCGTGGTCCAAGCAAAGGTTAAAAAGCCATTGAAATAGTTTTCCATTATAAGGTTACACATAACACGATATTTATGGTGTTCCCGGTTAGGTACAATGTACACAATGGGACTTGTATGCCTATATGTAGAGCTCCGGGGCCACACACTTTTTGAATCTAATTATATTTTGGATAATAGATTCAAAAAGGGGGGGGGGAAGATGATTCACACATTATTTAAGGTATTAAACAGGAAAATCACACATTATTTAAGGTTTCATCAATTGAGTTTTTCTATTAAGTTTTCTTTATATTTTTATCTGTAAGGAGGATACAGCAGATATACATATATCTCATGATTGCTCTGATGTAACAAGAATCGTCAGGTTTTGAACATGTCTCAGATGAGCCCATTGCTAATGCAGATTTTGAGTTTTTCCGTAGATGGATCCAGATACCAAGATGCTGGTTGATTCTACACTGGATATGCTGAGGTTACGCAACATGAGGTAATAAAAATCGAACCACTCACTCCTCTCCCATCGGAATAGGAGAAAGAGATGGAGATTTGCGATCACTGTGGTTCATAGAGCGGAGGGGGTAAGATAGTCAAATGTGGATTTTGTCGTGATAACCCTATAAAGACCGTAGAGTGGGTGTGAGCCCCGGTGGAGGCTGCTGTTATTAAAGGAGCCGGTGACTGATGGAGCCGGTGACTGATGGAGCTGCTCGCACAGGTGCAGACAACAAAGAAGCAGTGAACGGGCCTAGAGTTGAGAGTTCTTTAGCAATGCAGACCAGTACCCCACCTCAGTGGCTCCTGTCACGTCCGTGACATTCGTCACTACTTGTGTTTTTAAATCCCTACAGAAACAAGTGCAAGAAGCAAGGAACGGAGTGTGAGACGCAGGGAGCCAGCTGACTGAGGAAGGTCTGTGGATAAAGGGCGGTAAGCTTTCTCTGCCATGAGCGCTCTACTCAATAATGGCCCAGGTAACATATGTGACAAAGGTGTTAGGATGGACAAGATATGGGCGGCACCACTGCTCAGTATCCAGGTGGCCAGACACCTCCAGTTTTGTAAGATGTGTGCTTATTAAGGTAGAAAAACTGTAAAGACCTCGTAGCAACACCCCCCTCATCCGCTCTACTGCTCCAGTGATTGTAGATTAGTCACATACATCTACCATGAGTAGGTTTATATGAGTTTTGTGCGTGTTGTGTGAATTTCTTTTCAGGCCTGCTCTGAAACATATCCAGTGTGGAAAACATTACTGCTGAAAAACTCATCATGTTGGTTGTATGTAAAAATGGAGTTCATAAAAGTGGTAAAAGTACATGTTCTATAACAGAGGTCATTATAGAGATCTTACAGTATCTGGGGATGACCCTGATGAACCCCTGTCTGCCACTGTGAAGAAGAGAGAAACGGGTTGGGCTTCTTTCATGCTAAGTGTGACAAATATGCCTTTATTTTTATTAGCCTGAGTGTGAATTGGACAGTGGAGAGTCTGTGATTGGACAATATCTCCTCATGACTTTATCTGGCCTTATTATTGTTATATTTATACAGTGGGTACATGTTATATATGTGAGATATTTAATTTCTTTTAGGGTTTGGTCCTTGAATTTGCTATATCATATTGATTTAAGCTACCAAACAGCTACGTAAAATTCAGAGTTTGAATATTTAATCTTTGGGAATGAAATGGATATATATATATATATATATATATATATATATATATATATTTGCATATTGACGCCTCTTTATCCCCTGTATCTCACGGTTTCTATATTCCCTCATGTACACAGACCAATAGATGTCAACAATTAGAATAGCATAAAGAACAATAATATGTCCCAATATAAAGCTCATCAGTCATCCTCCATGCATCATATTACAGCATTAGCATCATTAAGATCAAATTACAGTGCCTACAAGTAGTATTCAAACCCCTGCAGATTTAACAGGTTAACACATTCGGAATTAACTTGGCATTGTGACATTTGGACTGTAGATCAGCCTGGAAGTGTGAAATGCACTGCAGCAAAAAAGAATGTTATTTCTTTTTTTATTTTTTTTTTTAAATAGTGAAAAGTTTATTCAGAGGGTCATTTATTATTCAACCCCTCAAACCACAAGAATTCTGTTTGGTTCCCCTAAAGTATTAAGAAGTATTTCAGGCACAAAGAACAATGAGCTTCACATGTTTGGATTAATTATCTCTTTTTCCAGCCTTTTCTGACTAATTAAGACCCTCCCCAAACTTGTGAACAGCACTCATACTTGGTCAACATGGGAAAGACAAAGGAGCATTCCAAGGCAATCAGAGACAAGATCGTGGAGTTTCACAAGGCTGGCAAGGGGTACAAAACCCTTTCCAAGGAGTTGGGCCTACCTGTCTCCACTGTTGGGAGCATCATCCGGAAGTGGAAGGCTTATGGAACTACTGTTAGCCTTCCATGGCCTGGACAGCCTTTGAAAGTTTCCACCCGTGCCGAGGCCAGGCTTGTCCGAAGAGTCAAGGCTAACCCAAGGACAACAAGGAAGGAGCTCCGGGAAGATCTCATTGCAGTGGGGACATTGGTTTCAGTCAATACCATAAGTAACGTACTCCACCGCAATGGTCTCCGTTCCAGACGAGCCCGTAAGGTACCTTTACTTTCAAAGCGTCATGTCAAGGCTCGTCTACAGTTTGCTCATGATCACTTGGAGGACTCTGAGACAGACTGGTTCAAGGTTCTCTGGTCTGATGAGACCAAGATCGAGATCTTTGGTGCCAACCACACACGTGACGTTTGGAGACTGGATGGCACTGCATACGACCCCAAGAATACCATCCCTACAGTCAAGCATGGTGGTGGCAGCATCATGCTGTGGGGCTGTTTCTCAGCCAAGGGGCCTGGCCATCTGGTCCGCATCCATGGGAAGATGGATAGCACGGCCTACTTGGAGATTTTGGCCAAGAACCTCCTCTCCTCCATCAAGGATCTTAAGATGGGTCGTCATTTCATCTTCCAACAAGACAACGACCTAAAGCACACAGCCAAGAAAACCAAGGCCTGGTTCAAGAGGGAAAAAATCAAGGTGTTGCAGTGGCCTAGTCAGTCTCCTGACCTTAACCCAATTGAAAACTTGTGGAAGGAGCTCAAGATTAAAGTCCACATGAGACACCCAAAGAACCTAGATAACTTGGAGAAGATCTGCATGGACGAGTGGGCCAAGATAACTCCAGAGACCTGTGCCGGCCTGATCAGGTCTTATAAAAGACGATTATTAGCTGTAATTGCAAACAAGGGTTATTCCACAAAATATTAAACCTAGTGATTGAATAATAATTGACCCACACTTTTATGTTGAAAATTTATTAAAATTTAACTGAGCAACATAACTTGTTGGTTTGTAAGATTTATGCATCTGTTAATAAATCCTGCTCTTGTTTGAAGTTTGCAGGCTCTAACTTATTTGCATCTTATCAAACCTGCTAAATCTGCAGGGGGTTGAATACTACTTGTAGGCACTGTATAGTGGAGCAAAAGCCCCATGGTTATCACATACCAGCTGTAGCCATTAGATCCTCAGCACACTGCCCTGCCCCTGACGCGTTTCACAAGAGCTTCGTCTCAACACACTGTCCTGTCATATGTATGCATGGTTTTAGAATTCACTTCATGCACTGTGTGCTCACTAACTATTTATTACAAATAATAAATTTATATTGATTTTGCAAAATATTTGTGTCTATTGACTTCATTAAACTACTTGATTAAATACTAGTGGTCATTTTTAGGATTATATTGTATTTGAGGGACCCTGGTTAAATATGCTAACCTTTAAATATACATGATGGATCGGATGATTCATTTTTCGTTGTTTCTGCCTATATAATGTGTTAAACATGTGTATCCTCCAATTCCAGATCCTAAATCAGTGTCAGGAGTACGTGGTCTCAAGCCAGGAGACTCGGTGATCCTAAAAAGACAAGTCACAATGAGCCTTAAGTCAGAATCAGATGGACCGATCCAGCTTTTCCTGACCACAGCAACTTACATGAAGCTTGAGGGAAAACCCATCTGGAGACAACAACCGCTGTAAAGAGTCCATCATACCGGCAGTATGAGGGTCACAACACACATAGTGTTGGATTATCTCACATAGAACCTTATGGAGAATTTCTAGATTGGGGATGAAACATGGGAAATAACCATGATAAGGGAACAATGGGTACAGGAACATTACACAAATAAGGGCTCACGGTGGGAAAAATATTATCTGACCTGAAACAACCAATTATTTTAAGGATTTAAGTGACTTTTTAAGGATAACATACACTTGTAGGTAACTGTTATTGTCTTATTTGTTGGTATTTGAAGCCGTAAAAGTGCTACTCTGTGTTACTGAAGGTAATCGGACCCATGCGTAAGGGAAATCTTGTTAAAGACCTCCTCGTGGTAGATTATGGATCCGAGACAAGAAGAGATCCATTAATGTTGTGATACAATCAGGTGTATTCAGGTAGAAAAGTCTCAGAAGACGCGGACAACACTCGGATGTTGACTGAGAATCAGTCTTTCAGAAACAGTAATGCTAAAAGCTGCAGCATAACGGTAAGAAGCTTAGTCTTACAATTGCCTTACTCTTTCTAATGGATCAATCTCAAAGTCTAGGTGAGCTCTTCGGCATTAAATAGTCTGTTCTAAGGACTGGGACGTTACCTATGGCTCTGTGAACTGTGTGTGCGGGATGTGATCAACTCTCTGATCAACAGTCTGTACCAGTGGGGGCAAAGGCTTAGTATTGCTTGTATAGCGGATAGCAAAACGAAAAAAAAAAGGTTGCAATTAAAGCATTAGAGCTGATGTGTTAGAGGACCACGGTAGGATCAGAAGGTTAATAAAGTATTTAGGGGGGACTATTGAGGAGAGCCATAAGATGAAATACTTAACCTCTGGACATAGAGCACTGTGGGAAGTGTGTTCAATTAAATCATTTCTCTATACATAAGCCAGTCACTCTTCAGAGAAAGCAAAGATGGCCCCCGATGACATCACAGACCCTACCAATAGCATGGATCCACCAGATGACGTCCCTCCCATCATCATGCTTTTATCCACAGAAGTCAGACCCGCCCATCAACAGCAACACAGATCTCCCCATTGGCTAGCCCATGAACTGTCCCACTAAATGGGCATATCTGAACTTGTGTACACCTCTAGCCTATATCAGAGACCGCACGGGTTCTCCTGTGCTCTTTGGCTGCCATTTTTACTGTGACCAAGAAGAGATTTCATATCCGACTGTGTCTGGTGTGAATTCTTTACGCATGCACTTGGTCTATACCATGGGTCCCCAATTCCAGTCTTCAAGGGCCGCCAACAGTGCATGTTTTCAGAATTTTCTTAGTATTGCACATGTGATAATTTAATCACCTGCACAGTTGATGATTCCAACACCCATGCAATGCTAAGGAAATCCTGAAAACATGCACTGTTGGCGGCCCTCGAGGACTGGAGTTGGGGAACCCTGGTCTATACCAATTAGGCCAGGCAGTAGGCAACTAGTGATCTCTGGTTAAGAGTTCACCCTAACACTCTCCCTTTCATGCCTGAGCTGTTTAACCCCTTCAGAGGAGCTCAAATCTTCACCAAGCTTAATCTTCGTGGGGCATACAACCTAATCTGCATCCAAAAGGGTGATGAATGGAAGACTTCTTTTAACACTTTGGACTATGAATACCACATCATGCCGTTCGGGCTCAGCAAAGCCCCAGCTGTCTAACAGGAATTGCTGAACGACATCTTCTGAGACCTACTGCTTCTAGAGTGGTGGTATATCTGGATGATACCCTTTTTATCTCCAGATCTTTGTACTCATAGGAGAAATGTTATTCAGGTCTTACAAAGACCTAGGGAGAACCACCTCTATGCTAAATTTGTAAAGTGTATCTTCAAACGGACCTCCCTCAGCCATGTCAACTCAGACACAGGATTGAAGATGGATACCGAGAAGGTATCTTCCATTCTCAAATGGCCTCTTCCAGTGTGGATTAAAGATATTCAGCGGTGTCATGTTAAAATTCTTAAGGTACCTTATACCACGCCACACTCCAGCACAGAGATGAGTGTAACTATGATGACTTTAGCTTATCAGCCTGATTGTGGTATTTACGACCAGGGGGATGGACCAACTGGAGGCAAAGTTGTGCACACAAAGACATTCCCTTTCTTCTTTAAAGTAAAAAAGTTTTTAGGTGCCACATTAATACTAGAAAATAAAAAGCATATTTTTGGAATCCCATTGAAGTGCTGAACGCAGAGCCCTGTTTTGCTTTGCTAGGCGATCGCTGGTATCCCAACAAATGGGTATTGACCAATAAAATCATGGTAGATGCTTTGTGTTTAGTATCTATGCGAATGAAAAATCGAGATATAAAATATGATGCTAATATCTCTCACCTGTGAGGCCCAGGGGCAACGATTTGAAAAAAAAATCAAGATTACTTACCAGTAATGTTTTTTTCCAGAGCCACAACAGCGCCACCAGGGAGATAGGTCCGCCCCTCATTCTGGACAGGAAATACACTAAAATAAAAGGGTGTCACCTCTCCCATGTGTGACGCCCTGGGCAAGCCAGGGGTCACAGGTCACAACACCACCGCACCCCACACTCCAGGTAGGCACATCACAGCTAAACTACAAATCCTTGTTGCCTTCCTCCAGAGGCTGATGATCCACACCAGGGGGTGGGCCAGGCGGTTGGCTCCGCCCACCGAGGAGGTCACAGTTCTGGAGACGGGAGGAAACCAGGCAGTCTAGTCAGGGAGGAGGAAGTGGAAGGAGTGGAGGAGTCGTCTAGACAGGGCAAAAGTAAACAGCACAGTGAAAGTAGAGAAAAGTGGAAAAGTGTCGAAGGAAGGAAAGCCTGAAGGGTCCAGCTTTGTGTAGGGCCAGATCAGCAAGGTCAGCGACGGCGGTGACCGTCTGGAGTGGGACCGTTTGGAAGTTCCTGGAAGGACCCCGTTGGCTGTGTGCCCGGTGGTCTGGAGCAGTGTTCCGAAGGACAGTCAGCACCAGGGCAGGGGCCTCTCGGACCCCGGCAAGGCTAGGAGTCGCCAAATTTGCCGAATCCGTCAGTGAAGGGGACGTAGATCCCCCAACAACCAAGTCCCGATTGAAGGCAACAGCTCAACCTGTTAGTGGAGAGACATCGCCACCGCCAAGGCACTAGTTTCTCAGGGCCAGCGCCTGCGGGCAAAGTGTAGAGCTCCTCCGGCCCAGATTGTAGTCGGGGAGCGGGTAACCGGAGGGAATCCACCGCTACCACAAGTCAACCATAGGTGCAAGGAAGAGGGACGTCACCGTCACCTACCGGGAGTACAGGTGCAGCCGTCTGTGGGACCGTCCTACCAGCCGTTTGGTTTACCGTACAAACTGTGTCCGTGTCTCAGGCTGAGTGAGTACCACAGTGCCGCAAGGCACAGCGCTGCCCCCGCGTCCCTGCGCCCACCAGGCCCCGCACCTCACAAACCATCACCGGGCCCCGGGATCACCAACCCCTGCCCACAGAGGGGCAACACAACACCTGGCTGCTCCGCATCACCATCCCCGGGATCCCCGCATTGAGCAGCGGTGGTGAAATCACCACAACCGTGGGTGGCGTCACGAACTATAACAATCCCCGCACCCAACAAACAACCCCTTTCACTCACGGGCGAGGAGTGCCGCTCGAGACAGCCCCTGGGATCCGGCCCATCGCTCGAGCCACCACTGAGCAGCAGCCGGACCCGAGCAGAGGGGTGAGCGCAGTGCTGACACCCTCCTCCCCGCCCGCGACAACTTGGCATCACGAACAGGATCTTACCGCTCTGCCGTCTGGTAGAGGTGCGCCTTGTTACCGCTGGAGGTATCCGGCAGAAAGATTCCAGAAGCCGCCATCTTTGGCGCGAAAAGTTCCCGCTCGAGCGTCTTCTCGAGCAGTAGAGGCGCGAAGGCCAAAACTCCGCCCCAAGAGAGGAGGGGCCGGAAAGAGCTAAGGGGGACGCGATGGCGGCTGGCTGCATGTGAACGCAGCTGTAGAAGCAGGGACGCCAGGACCCTGCGAGCATACCGTTCCTGGAAGAAAGAGAGAAAGTCACCATGTGGATGCCGTCCCGAAACACCGTGGCCCCCGCGCCGGGAACCGCAGCGTGGGTGGAGGTCCGGACCGCGCAGCTCCATCTAAGGCTGCAGGTCAAGATGCAGCTCCTCTTGGAGGAGTGGGAGACCGACATGGCGGACGTTATAGCCACCGTGCGGAGACGCGAGGAGGAGGCGGAGGAAGGGAGGGTGAGTGACCCACGCCCCTATGTCCCGGAGGGACCGGTCGCTGCAGCTGAGGGACCCGGTCCAAGCCCTCTCCCCCCGTTGCCTCCCTCGCCACCCGTCTCGGGGGCCGTGACCCCGCCACTAGGCCCGCTACCACCGCAACCGGTAGCGATACCCAGCCCGTCCGCCCCAGCGGACCGACCTGTAGCCGGAGCCCGTAGCAAACCGGAGGTGTTGCCCTGGAAGGCCCCGAAGATTGTGCCAGAGACAGTCCCCGAGCAGTTTCCCGAGCCGGAGCCGATGACCCGCTCCGAGCCGAAGGCCCAGCTGCGGAAAGCCCCTGTGCCCATCCCCTACACCTCGGCTGAGGTGGCGCCGGGTTGTTGCTGCAAGGCAGCGCCCAAGGCCATGACACCGCGGGATACGCTGCCCACCTTCCTGACAGTGGGTAACGTTCTGGATGTCCCGCGGGGCTCGACCCGTGCGCCGGAGCTGGCAGCAGCGCCATACTGGGACAGGGAGCCGACAAAGCTGGGCCTGGAGATCGCGGAGAGGGAGAGAAGGAAAGCCGAGCTGGTGGCCCGAGCCATTCGGGAAAAAGAAAATCTGCGGCAAGCGACCTTCCGTGTCCGGGGCCCGTTGTACGAGGGGCAGGTGAGGCGGTTTGATGTCCGCCGGGGCTACGGATTTATATATGAACCGGGCCTGGAGGCCAAAGTGTTTGTAGCCCGGCGGGATGTGAATGCCCACCTGCCCGAGGAGCATCCTGGCCGTAACCTCATACTGGGAGACATGGTGCGGTATACCCGGCACTGCGGAGAGAGGGGGTGGTTTGCCCTGGATGTGAAGCTCAGGGGCAGCAAAGAGAGCAAGGTGAGACCTGCACCCCCTCCCTCGGATGAAGCAGCAGAAGGACCGGAGTAGGGCAGCGGATGCCCGTTGCACCGTCCCCGTGGGGACCACCAGAAGTTTGTGTTGTTGTTAAAAAGTTTTGAAAGTTCTGCAAATGAAGAAAATGATTATACCGAGTTTTCACCTGATTATCTGCTTAGTGATTGAACCGGCCGGAGCCGGCACCGTTGTCCCCGTGGGGACCGTTTAAAAATGCATGGGAACTATCCATGGACAAGCCCGTGAACTTGCAGGGCAACCACAGACGTTAGTGGCTTGTAAATATGTTGGTTACCGTTACCGTTTTCCGCAATGCCGCCTCCGGAGAGGCAGGTTGGAGGGAGGGCCCTCAGCAGAGCAGGCTGGGGCCCAGCCACCAAAGGAACCGGTGGCTACCCTCTGGAGGGGAAGGACAGATCCCGCTCGGGTACCGTGTGCTGGACTGTGGGTCAAGGGGTGCTGCCTGGGTTTTAGGGGCAGCATCAGGGCCAGGTTGGTTGGGTGGGAGAGAGCGGAAACCGTAACCGTAACCCGTTGCAACATTTAAGTAAATGTGCCTCCCGTCTTGGGAAGAGTATTAAAAATGTAAATATGTTGATTTTCCAAATGTTATCTTTTTCAGAAAAATAAAATCGGTGTAGGACGGCAGCCCGCGGACGGTCTGCATTTTGCTAAGGGGGAATGTGACGCCCTGGGCAAGCCAGGGGTCACAGGTCACAACACCACCGCACCCCACACTCCAGGTAGGCACATCACAGCTAAACTACAAATCCTTGTTGCCTTCCTCCAGAGGCTGATGATCCACACCAGGGGGTGGGCCAGGCGGTTGGCTCCGCCCACCGAGGAGGTCACAGTTCTGGAGACGGGAGGAAACCAGGCAGTCTAGTCAGGGAGGAGGAAGTGGAAGGAGTGGAGGAGTCGTCTAGACAGGGCAAAAGTAAACAGCACAGTGAAAGTAGAGAAAAGTGGAAAAGTGTCGAAGGAAGGAAAGCCTGAAGGGTCCAGCTTTGTGTAGGGCCAGATCAGCAAGGTCAGCGACGGCGGTGACCGTCTGGAGTGGGACCGTTTGGAAGTTCCTGGAAGGACCCCGTTGGCTGTGTGCCCGGTGGTCTGGAGCAGTGTTCCGAAGGACAGTCAGCACCAGGGCAGGGGCCTCTCGGACCCCGGCAAGGCTAGGAGTCGCCAAATTTGCCGAATCCGTCAGTGAAGGGGACGTAGATCCCCCAACAACCAAGTCCCGATTGAAGGCAACAGCTCAACCTGTTAGTGGAGAGACATCGCCACCGCCAAGGCACTAGTTTCTCAGGGCCAGCGCCTGCGGGCAAAGTGTAGAGCTCCTCCGGCCCAGATTGTAGTCGGGGAGCGGGTAACCGGAGGGAATCCACCGCTACCACAAGTCAACCATAGGTGCAAGGAAGAGGGACGTCACCGTCACCTACCGGGAGTGCAGGTGCAGCCGTCTGTGGGACCGTCCTACCAGCCGTTTGGTTTACCGTACAAACTGTGTCCGTGTCTCAGGCTGAGTGAGTACCACAGTGCCGCAAGGCACAGCGCTGCCCCCGCGTCCCTGCGCCCACCAGGCCCCGCACCTCACAAACCATCACCGGGCCCCGGGATCACCAACCCCTGCCCACGGAGGGGCAACACAACACCTGGCTGCTCCGCATCACCATCCCCGGGATCCCCGCATTGAGCAGCGGTGGTGAAATCACCACAACCGTGGGTGGCGTCACGAACTATAACAATCCCCGCACCCAACAAACAACCCCTTTCACTTACGGGCGAGGAGTGCCGCTCGAGACAGCCCCTGGGATCCGGCCCATGGCTCGAGCCACCACTGAGCAGCAGCCGGACCCGAGCAGAGGGGTGAGCGCAGTGCTGACACCCTCCTCCCCGCCCGCGACACATGCATCAGTTAGGTTACAGAGCACAGAGAGGAGTACTAGAAAAGGCAAGGTTAATCCAACCCCACGGTCACACTCACTGTTGTGAAAGGCAAAAATCGAGAGTGAAAAGGCAAAAAAAGTGTGTGTGGGGGGGGAGTAGTGGCGCTGTTGAGGCTCTGGAAACAAACATTACCGGTAAGTAATCTAAATTTTTCCCATTGCCACGACAGCGCCATCAGAGAGATTTGAAAGAAAACACCTTTAGGGAGGAAACAGAGCCTGCAGAACCCTGCCACCGAAACATAGGAGACGTGGCAGAAAAGCTAGCTGGTAGTGTGTAAAACAAAGGCGGTCAGAGAAACCAAGTCCCACACAAGTGAGCTGAGGCATATCTGCAAGGGCAGCCCAGGAGGGTGACAGAACCAGTAGAGTGTCCCGTAATACCCCGAGGCATTAATGTACCATGGGCCACACAGGCCTCCACAAGAGGCACCTGGAACCAACTAGTAACAGACCCTTTGGATGCCGAAAGCCCAACCGTGGACTGTGGAGACAACAAGGCCACACGTGATCCCCCGGAATCTGGTCCCGGACATACTAAAAAGAACTCTGCTAAAATCCCAGGAAAGAACGAGTCCTCCGCAGGGACTGGAGGATGGGGACAGAAGGAGGGAAGACAATTCCTCCAACAGGGAAGCCCCATGCTACCTGTGGCAAAGGGGCAATGGCCGTATGAGGCTGGCCCTATCAACCCAAATCTGAGAGCCTGTTGGGGAGAGAGAGCCCAAAGGACACTAACACTCTGGCCCCATCATAGAGGTGCTGAGTACAAGCACAAAGCTGCCAGGTACAAGGCCAGGAGGTGCCTGGCAACAAACCCAGGAGGCGCCAGGCAAAAAGCCCAGGAGGCGCCAGGCAACAAGCCCAGAAGGCTCAAGGCAACACGTCCAGGAGGCGCCAGGCTACATGCCGAGGAGGCGCCAGGCAATACGCCCAGGAGGCACCAGGCAACAAGTCCAGGAGGCGCCAGGAACAAACCTCAGAACCGCTAGACACAGGCCTCAGAGGTGCTAGGCCTTGGTTGAGGACCTCTAGGCATCGTCTCAGGGGCCCTATGCACCAGCTCAGACACCCTAGGCACCGGCTCAGAGACCCCAGGCACAGGCTCAGAGGCTCCCAACACAGGCTCAGAGGCGCCAGGCACAGGCCCAGAGGCGCCAGGCACAGGCCCAGAGATGCCAGGCACAGACTCAGAGACAGGGCACACAGGCTCATAGCGGGAGGCACAAGCTCAGAGTTGCTAGGCATAGGCTCAGAGGTACTAGGCACAAGCTCAGAGGCACTAGACACTGGTACAAAAGGTACCAGGCACAACACAGCGGCACAAGAAACAGAGGCACTAGGCTCCGGTACAGAGGCCATAACACCGAAGCCAGTCACAGGGGTGCCAGCCCAGGCACAAGGGCAGAGTCACAGAGGCACAATGCACATCAAAGGCGCTAGACACAAGATAGGCGATAGGCACAAGAGGCATCACAGACCCTAGGCACACCATAGGCACTAGGCACAACATAGGCACTATGCACAGCATAGGCACCTAGGCACAGCAGAGGCACTAAGCTCATCAGAGGCACCAGGCCTATCAGATGCACTAAGCCCATTATAGGCACTAAGCCCACTATAGGCACTAGGCCCACTATAGGCACTAGGCCCATCATAGGCACTAGGCACCTCGTGTGCTTTAGGCACAGCCTAGGCACTAGGAACAGCAGAGGTTCTAGGTACAGCAGAGGCACTAGGCACCCCAGAGTCACTAGGCCCATCAGAGGCACCAGGCCCATCAGAGGCACCAGGCCCATCAGAAGCACTAGGCCTATCAGAGGCACTAGGCCCATCATAGGCACTAGGCACCTCATGTGCGTTAGGCACAGACTAGGCACAAGGCATAGCAGAGGCTCTAGGCACAGCAGAGGCACATCAGAGGCACCAGGCCCATCAGAGGCACCAGGCCCATCAGAGCCTATTATTATTATTATTATTATTTATAGAGCACCATTAATTCCATGGTGCTGTACATGAGAAGGGGTTATATACAGAATACATATACAAGTTACAGTAGACAGATTAGTACAGAGGGAAGAGGGCCCTGCCCTTGCGGGCTTACATTCTATAGGATTTTGGGGAGGAGACAGTAGGTGGGGTGTAGATTGGGCGGCGGCTCCGCACGGTGGTCGGGCGGCGGCTCCGCATGGTGGTCGGGCGGCATCTCCACATGGTGGACGATACCTAACATTCTATGGCATCGCAACTGCTGGTACTGTATATTTTTATCACTCTTCTTCACGCTCACTAGGAGGCAGGTAACCAACAGCGGCGGCTGGTACCACTCGCTCATTGACCATAGCGAGCCACTTCACATCTAGAGCGTACCAGCACCGTTCACCCAAATGGCGGGTGTATCTGACCACCTCTCCTGCCTCCAGGCCGCGACCAGGGTGATCACTGAGGAGATGCTGCTCAACATCTCGGTGGGTGACAAACACTTTCAGAGAGATTTGCTTCCCATAGAAAACCCCATCCCTTCTCGGGGTTAAACCGCCTGACGTAACCTATGCGCCGTGGCCCACGGACGCGGAAGGTGGCCTTACTCAGATACTCTTTCTCCTTCCAGGTTCAGGCAAGCATCTTTTGACGTTGTTGTTCCTGCTTGGTCAACACTGGCATCATCTGCTGCTGGTGTGGTTGTCGTTCCCAGTAGGAGGCATCAGCGTCCGGCTTCAGCTCCCTAGCTGACTCTGGCTTGGTTTGAACTCTGGCGGCACCAACAGCCATCGGGATGCCGCGCGGTAACAGAACAGGCAGACATCGTAGTTCCACTGTCGCTGGTGTAGACTGATGAACCGACTGCTCCGTAGCCGGGGTTGCAGGGCGCGGGTGCTCTGCCTCCAAGGACAGGCCCAGTGAAGCGGTCAGGTCTGGTCTGGCCGGCGTCTGGGTGACCGCTGCCGTGGCTGGAATGAGGGCCTTGCTCTGGTTCTCTGCAGCCGGAGACTCTGACAAACATACTGAAAGTTCCGCTGCCAGGGTTGGTGGGGGCAGCTCGGCGACCGCCGAGGACGAGGTAGTCGTTAGTGGAACGCTCACCGCGAGCGAGGACGGTACAGATCCCTCAGCCACTTTGGCCGAATTTGTGCAATCAGAAGAGACTGGCTAACCACTTAAGGGGGCTTTACACGCTATGATATCGTTAATGTTTTATCATCGGGGTCACATCGTTAGTAACGCACATCCAGCGTCATTAACGATATTGCAGCGTGTGACACTTATGTGCGACCTAAAATGATTGCAAAAGCGGCCAAAATCGTTTGCCGCGGAGAGGTTGTTCCAAAACAAAAATTAGCGATATTGTTCCTCGTTCCTGCGGCACCACACATCGCTATGTGTGACACCGCAGGAGCGAGGAACATCTCCTTACCTGCCTCCACCGGCAATACGGAAGGAAGGAGGTGGGCGGAATGTTTACGTCCAGCTCATCTCCGCCCCTTCGCTTCTATTGGCCGCCTGCCGTGTGACGTCGCTGTGATGAAGCACGACCCGCCCCCTTAGAAAGGAGGCGGATCGCCGGCCAGAGCGACGTCGCAGGGCAGGTAAGCTGTGTGACGGGAGAGCACGATTTTGTGCGCGACGGGCAGCGATATGCCCGTGTCGCACAAACAATTGGGGCGGGTACGCACGCTAGCGATATCGGTACTGATATCGCTACCGTGTAAAGCCCCCTTTACCCTCTCTTCACGTGAGATTTCAACCTCACAGGCTCGCACCGCCACCGCCAGGCTCCTCATCTCTTCCCTCCAGTGGTTCAGAATGAAGAGGAATTGCGTCCGCATCCTCTGGCACAGCTGCTCTGTTTCCTCCTCTATCCATGCCGCGGTCCCAGGGACAGCACACTCTGGGGGCCAGTCTCGCTCTGCCATCTTGCCACTGCATCTTCCAGGAACATTGTGACAGAGTCCTGGTGTCCCTGCTCCACTTCCACTAGTAACACATTCTGGCCCGCCCCCTCGGTCTATTAGCAGCACTCTCTCGCTGACCGTGGCCCTCTGGGAAATTTTGGTACCGGCCTCTTCAGGAAGACGAGGGGCGGGGCCTAATCTTTGCGCGCTTTCTCGGAGAAGACGGGGTTTTGGCGCGAAAACATGGCGGAAAATGGCGGAATTGGCGGGAAACAGAATCTTCACTCGCGGTTTTCGGCTTTCAAGGCGCACGTCACCCAGGTAAGTGGATCCTGCTCGTATTCTGTTCGTGACGGCAAGTTTTTTGAGGTGTGCCGCCCCTCTGCCAGCAGCCGGGCTGCTCGGATCCGGATCCGTGGTGGCTTGAGGGGTCTCCGGACCCGGGGGTCGTGCGGCCACTCGATAAGTAGGGGGCTATATACAGGGGAATGAGAATGTTCGTGACGCCACCCACGGTGCGTGGTAATGTGAGGGACCACCGCTGCGGTTGGGGAGCCCAGTGACGATGGTGTTGTGAATGTCAGTTATGCTTTTGCTGCTGTGATGCTCCCTCTTGTGGCCAGGAATGGTTTGGACAGAGACCAGGTGTGTTGAGCAATGGGCGTTTCCATTGCTAACTCTCTGCCTATTTAAACCCTGGTCTGCTGGCAGGCTATGCCGGATGTCAGTTGTTCTTTGTTCACCAGCCTGCTTCATCCTGCTCCAGACCATATCTACCCCAGATAAGTGCTTGGCTCTTTATTTGTTGTTTGGTTCTTTTTGCTCTTATCTGAGTTTGTCATTTGCTGTGGTTATTGTCAGTTTATTTGCAGGGATCTTCCCTCTCAGTTGCTTAGCTGGGAAGCTCCCTGCAGCTATGTTTGGAGTATTGCCCCTATAAGCCCATGTGTTTGTTGCTCCTTGAATTGTAATGGTTCCTGCTTTCTGGTCATTGGTATGTCAAGAGCGCCTGGTATAGGACGGAGTTCAGATCTAGCGATCTGAGGGCTTTTTGTACTATCAGGTTTTTGGATTTTTGTAGGGTTTTTCTCTGGCCACCATCAGTCCCTTTCCTATCCTGTCCTATTTAGTCAGTAGGGCCTCTCCTTTTGCTAATCCTATCATCCATCTGTGTATTGTGTTTTCCTATATCACCGCAGTCTTTGAATGTGGGGGGCTTGCTATTCTTTATTTTCTGTGGCAGAGAGTTATTCATCTTTCCTTCCTTTAGGATAGCTAGTTCTCCAGCTGGGTTCGTGGTGCACAGGATGTTAGTTCACCCCTCGGCTACTTCTAGTGTTGATGGTTAGTAAGGGGATTGCGGCCAGATTAGTTGCCAATGCTCTTGTCACCTTTTAGCAATGATTTATGGTGGTCTTCCATGGTTCCGGATCATAACGATGGTGTGGCAGCTTGATGTTTTAACCCCTCCGTTTGTTAGGGAGTTTGTGTCCCGGGGCCCGTTGGATTGTTGGTGGATGGGGTGCCATTGGGGATAGGAGCAGGGGTTTTTGGTGTACTCACTCAGTCCAGGAATAACAACACCGACAGCTTGTAAACCAGAATTCTGAGCACCACTGCAGCTTGTAGGGAGCACGCTTGGGTCTGTGCCCTTGGTGTTGCTGTTAGCCTGTGGCACTGTCCTTGGCACCTCTGTCTCTGTTGGATCCGTGGATATAAAACTCTTTGGGTCCCGCTCACCCGTATGGCTAACAGAGTGAGCTTGCTCTCTGGGTTCACACGTAGGATTTCCTTGGACTGTATTGGGAAAGTCCTATCCCATCGGTGCGCTAGTACTCCGATTTTGGAGAAGGTCGGGGATGACACTTGAAGTTTTCACCCCCATCGGGTAAATTACCGGAACGCATGAAGCTACTTTCCGGCCTGGGGTACACATACCCCGTCGTGCCCTGGCAACTGTCCGGTGATAGCTCAAGGCCGCCGGCTGCCCTCCTCGGCAGTCCGTGCCCCTTGACACTGTCCCCTGCGACTGTGTTCCAGCTGCTACCAGGCGCAGACCAACGTCTGCTACCTAGTACTACAGGAGCTCTGCTCGGTGACCTTTCCTCATGAGAGTCACCTCTCCACCTCCTCTCGTTTCACCCTCCACTGCTCAACTGTCACTTTCCTCACTTTTTCCTCACCAACCCCCCAAGTGGGCGGCCCTATTCCCTTCAAGCCCCCCAATGGTGTGTCTGGTAGGTCAAAGTGGGAAGTGTTCCTAGGATTTTGATTGGCTTAAGCTGTTAGCAACACCAAAGGACCAGGATCCATAACCAAGGAGGGTGGATACTGTGCAGAAGGGCAGATTGCACAATACCCTATGACGACCTGATAGGCCAGGCCGTCCCACAAGCGGTACAGGGGAACTGAGCTAAGTGGACAGAGCCAGGAGGCGAGCAGTCTAAGCCCTATTGTGAGGGCCGTCAGGATGGAGGAGTGAAGAAGCCTCAGACTGCCCCTGAGAGCCATTGAACCGTGGGCTCAGAAAAAGCCAGAAGCCAAAATAGGCCCATGAGGAGGCTCCACTGAAGGGCAGCTTCCATTCTCCTGAATACATGCCCTACCCGAAAACCAGGGAGACAGATCAAAAACCCTAGCTGGAGGAGCCATCGTTGCCCGCGGCAGAAATTAACTTTACAAGGAATGGCTTCCGATCTGAAATCAGCCAGCTAGGAGGCCCCCGGTCAATATAAGGGCGTGCAGGCTGAGTCCGCCAAGAGGCTCAGCAATGCTCGGGACAGACCGAGAGGAATCCGGGAAGTAAACCGCCACTCACCATCCTGACGGACCGCACTGGGTTGAGGCAGGAGGTATGGCTGAGAGCACCTGCGTGAATCAGCAGCTCTGAGTAACCATCAGGTAAGGCCAGAGTCGGTACAAGGAAGGAAACACTACCACCATGCAGTAGCGGTAGGCAGCGCCATCTTGCCTGTCCCTGCACATGTGCAGAGCACAAGGAGCACTTACTATCTATATGTTCAATAGAAATAATAAAAAGATGGACTGATGTATGATACATAATACAAGAAAGAAAAAGTAAAAAAATTAAATATAGAAAAAGGGTAAATAGAAAGAAAACTATACATAAAGATGTAAAAGAAAGATATAAGAAAATATCTGCTCCAAAACTTGGAATCTGAGCTGGGATAATTTATGACCCATCTTGTGAAAATGGAAAGGAAGAGGAAGATTGAGACACTTGCGGCTTTCTCTATGTAGGTGAAACCACACAGCCAATACGTGATCATTTCCCAACACAAGTCGACAATACACTGTGAGCGTCTCAATCTTCCTCTTCCTTTCCATTTTCACAAGATGGGTCATAAATTATCGCAGCTCAGATTCCAAGTATTGGAACAAATTCCCCAACACAGACTAGGTAAAAATAGAACATCACAACTCAAAATATGTGAGGCATATTGGATATTTACATTACAAACCATGGAGCCTAAAGGATTAAATGGAGAATTTGATATTGGGAGTTACATGTAAATTTATACATTATGTTTCTGCTCATTCTAATATATGTTTCCTCCTTTCTTTTAGTCATTAATACAACCTAACTAGATCTGATGATTTCATCAATCATCCACTGGTATATGTAACACACCTTAGTTTACACTAGAAGAATATTTATTATTTACTATTCATTTATATACATTTTTATAGCATATTTTATAGTATACTTATCTAGTACATTAACAATATAAGCATAGGTACTTACATGGTAATTGTTTGATACAATTTGACAAATTTTTTCATGCGCATGCACACATGCATTTACACACTTGTAGTTTTCATTTGTGTGCTTATATATGTGTGTTTGTATACATATTTTTTTTGGATAACATTAATACTTTTTATCTTTACATAATTTTTTCTTATATCTTTCTTTTACATCTTTTTGTATAGTTTTCATTCTATTTACTCTTTTTCTCTATTTAATTTTTTTACTTTTCCTTTCCTGTATTATTTTTCATACAATAGTCCATCTTTTTATTATTTCTATTGAACATTATATATATATATATATATATATATATATATATATATATCTCTATCTATATATATATATATATATATATATATAGTAAGTGCTCCTTTCTTATTATTACACTTATTTTTCTTCTTAATTGCTTTCTCCCTTTTTCTGACATTCTTATCAAACATTACTCTTTCTAGCACTATCTAAATGTGTCATTTTCGGTCCTTAAGAGACGGAAATCGCACATTTGTTAATGTTTTGCCAACCATTTGCCAACCACATACAACATATCCGGTCACATGATAGACATTGCTAATGTCTTTGCATTGCTCCTATGGCTAAACGAACGGGTCACTTCTGGCCATGTGATCGGGTATGTTCTAGTCGATATTATACTGCCATTCAGTTGCCAACCTTTACATCACATCCTTTCACATGATGAAATACTCCTATTAGCCCTTTTTTTTTCTTGAACACGTGACTTCCGGTCACACGGCCTATACTGACTCGTTTAGTTGTATTTTGCCATCCACTTGCCAACCAGTGACGTTACTACCGGTTATAAGACCGGATATGACGTCAGGCGCTGGCACATTTTAAAAGCTCCCCTGTTGATACTTATGTGCTGCCCCCGTGCCAGCAGCCGGCGCTGCTCGGATCCGAGCCTTCAGTGGTGGTGGCTCGAGGGTCTCCGGACCCGGGGGTCTCATGGATACGCCGAATAAAAAGGGGGACGTAGATGTACGGGCTAGGCCGTATTAGGTTCGTGACGCCTCCCACGGTGTGTGGTGAGGTAGGACACCACCGCTGCAGTTGTGGGGCACCCGGGGGAGATGTCGTGGCAGCTAGTTGTTAACCCCTCCATGGGTAGGGATGATGGCCCTGGGCTCCAGTGTCTGAGTGCAGGGTATAGCGACCACAGGGAATGTTTGTGTACGCACTGTTAATAAACCACACAAGTCTCTGGTAAACCAAGGTGATGGTGGCCGGTGCCGTGGACGGTTGCATTCGGGTCCCCCACCCGGCTGGTGGTCTCTATCCTGTTCTCTGCACTACTTTGTGTAAGGTGGACTTCCTAGCGTGAAACACAGGAGTCCGCTCCCGGCTGGATGTGGCCTAAGGAGCCGTGCCCGCAGATGCTGGCCCGTGGATCTATGGGCCCTGGCGGTGACCTCCTATCCCTATCGGTGGGCTGTTGTCTTCTATGAGGGACTTTAGGTGGGACAGGACCTCTAGTCCTGGCCTCAAATCGGTGAATTAACCAGTCCGCTTGGTTCGGGTTCTGGCCTCAGGGTCCGAGTACCCCCTTTGTGCTATGGTTTCCGGGTCGGTTCTTCGTGTCGGTACCGGCGGGCTACAACCCGGTCCACCTCGGTTCTCCTGAGCCGTCTTCCCGTCTCCTGCTGACGGAGACCACCGTCTGCCTCCTAGTGAGAGGCACCAGGGCTCCTACCCTGGCACCCTTCAACTTGAACTTTCCTGCTGGAGCTACACTTAGATCCAGCCAACACTCCTCTCCAAACTGAAGTCCAAACTTCACTGCTTGTTTTTCCGCCCCGGGCTGTCTAGACCCCTGGGTGGGTGTGTCCCAACTGCCTGGTCACGCCCACTAGTGTGTCCATCTGTCCCTAAGGGGGGAGTAACTAGGGTTTCTGGTTGGCTGTGTGTTTCCTAAGTGAGAATATGATTTCTTTTCCTGAGGAAGGAGACGGAGATGTCTCTGAAACGCGTAGAACTGTGAAATAAAGGAAATCTCTTTATCTACAGCAACTGTGGTTTTTAGCGTGGCATTTAAAACCGGTTTTCTATTTGATTTATATGATAACCTGCTTTCCGGGGCCGCTGCTAAACCAAATAAAAACACTCACATGCGATCATAGGGAGTTGTGACTGGCACAACCCTACCAGGTGAGTGTATCTCTTTCTGTTCTGTCTCTCTACCCTCATACCGGGTAAGACCCTATTGCACTTTTCCCCCCTACAGTTTCCTAAGTGAGGGAAGGTGTTATGCGGGGGCCCTAACTGTGACTACCTGATTTTGCCAGGGCATCACATTCCCCCTTGGTTTAATACAGACCGTCCGTGGGCTGTCCGACCACCACCATTTATTGAACTGGAAAAGATAAAAGGGTAAAACAGCTTACAATTATAATAACATATTTACAATAAGCATATTTTGTTTTCTTCCCTTACGGGAGGCATGTTACTTAAACGTTGCACATATAAAAACCGGGATGGGACGGACCGGGTCCTTCTCACCTCACCCACCCAAAACAACCTAGCCCTGATGCCACCTCTAAAACACAGGTTGGCACCCCTTGCCCAAGTCCAGGACAGGTCCAGGTGTTGCCCAAACGGGCCGGGTAAAAAGTTTCTTACCCGTCAATCTTTTTTAGAGACTCCACGTCCAGGGGACCCCTGAGGCTGCTTTCACACATCCGGCTTGAGCTCTGCGGCTCAATCCGGCTGTGCAAGCTATGCAACGGATGCGGTGAACACACCGCATCCTTTGTATAAGGTTTTCCTTTGCGGCCAGTCCGGTTTTTGCCGCTTGCGGCATGCTACTGAGCATGCGCAGTGGCAAAAACCGCATGCGGCGGCCGGATGCGGTTATTGCCGCATCGCGCCACATCCGGCCGCCATAGGCATGCATTGAAAAATGCGCCGCATCGGCCGAATGCGGCGCGATGCGGGTTTTTTTGCCGCACGAAAAAACGTGCCAGGCAACGTTCCATCCGGCCGCCGCATCGGCTAAATCTGCCGCATGCGGCAAAAACCGGACCGAACGGGAGCCCATGCGGCACAATGCGGCACTAATTAAAGTCTATGCAGAAAAAACGCAACCGGCAGCAAAAAAAAAACGGTTGCGATTTTCCTGCAAAGTGCCGGATTGTGCCGCATTGCAGAAACCGGAGGTGTGAAAGCAGCCTGACCCGGAGGTTAGTCACCGGTTTTGGTGGTGACTGGGCCTCGGCCGACTCTACCACAAGCCCATCCTCCAATCAGCCTCTCCAGAGACTGCGGCAGGTGAGAAGGTTGGTCGATTGTAACATTTAAACTCCGCTGCCGGAACAGCCTCCTCTTGCAGCTTTTACCCAGACCACCACCGGACAGCACGAGTCCCCAATGCCTCCTTCGCTCACAGGTGGCACTGTCCAAAAGACTCCATCTTCAGCTGCTGACGGTGCGGGTACGACTGCTCCTCTGGACCGGGCTCCATCCTCCACCTGGGGCTCCGACCCCAGATGGCCTCTTCACTTGGAACTTGCAGAGGTGAAGACGTTCAACAAGAACGGAGCGCTACATCATGTAACTTTTCAACTGCCCAGCCACCTCCCACCTGCTGTGCAGATGGCCTCCTCCGGGGAACATGAGGACGTTCAACAGGGGTGACAGTCCATAAACACCAAACTTGTAACTTTAAACTTTAAAACTTGTAGCGGGTTCCAGCCCCTTTAAGGCCGGGCATTCCCGGGGCACGCACTGGCAAAGTGCCCGGGCAGCTCGCAGTGCCGACAGATTGGCACTACCACACTCCCGACGGCAGACAGGGCCTCATCCTCGGAGGTGGACTGCTTCAACCTCGTATACCTCCAATGCATGGTATGTACGAGTCGATAGAGCCATCCGGTATCCATTCCCGCCGCATCGCGGGATATACACGGCTACTGAGGCGTCAACACTGGGGCTGCTCTCATCTATCTCCTCCGATTCTGAGCTGGCAGCTAAGGGGTCTTCTAGACTTGGCTCCATTCCCGTTGCGGCCGGGCGGACTGCCGGAGTCGACATCCTTCCTGTGGCAGGCGGGTCACCGCCAGCTGCTACACGGAGTCAACACCGGAGTCTACGGGTCCACCACTCCTGTGACCAGAGCGGGAGCTGCAGCTTCCTCATCAACTGCTTCCTTTGCGGGCGCCGCTGCTTCAGCGGTCGGCGCGGCTCCAGTATCAAGTTTAGGAGCAGACATCTTCCCGCTTCTCCCCCTTGGTCTTTTGCCTGCACTTCTTTCTGCGGCTTCCTAGTTTTGTTTTACGACCTCAGGGTTCAACTCCGGCCGTGTTCCAAGGGGGCGGGGCTTCGGCTTTCGCGCCCTTTTCTCGGGGAAGACGACGCTGGGCTGTAGTTTCCGCACCCAAAATGGCGGCAAAAATAGCGACTTCTGAAAATTTTGCAATGGATCACCGCTGACTGTCCAATACAAAGCGCACTTCCACAAAGTAAGTGGATGGGTAAGTATCCTGTTCGTGATGCCAAGTTTTTGGGATGTGCCGTCCCCGTGCCAGCAGCCGGCGCTGCTCGAATCTGGGCCTTCAGGGGTGATGGCTCGAGGGTCTCCGGACCCGAGGGTTTCGCGGACATGCCAAATAAAAAGGGGACGTAGATGTACGGTCTAGGCCGTATTAGGTTTGTGACGCCACCCACGGTGTGTGCTGAGGTAGGACACCACCGCTGCAGTTGTGGGGCACCCGGGGGAGATGTCATGGCACCTAGTTGTTAACCCCTCCGTGGGTAGGGATGATGACCCCGGTGTCTCAGTGCAGGGTATAGTGACCGCAGGGAATGTTTGTGTACGCACTGTTAATAAACCACACAAGTCTCTGGTAAACCAAGGTGATGGTGGCCGGTGCCGCGGCCGGTTGCATTCAGGTCCCCCACCCGGCTGGTGGTCTCTATCTTGTTCTCTGCACTGCTTTGTGTAAGGTGGACTTCCTAGCGTGAAACACAGGAGTCCGCTCCCGGCTGGATGTGGCCTAAGGAGCCGTGCCCGCAGACGGTGGCCTGTAGGATCTATGGGCCCTGGCGGAGACCTCCTATCCCTATCGGTGGGCTGTTGTCTTCTATGAGGGACTTTGGGTGAGACAGGACCTCTAGTCCTGGCCTCAATCGGTGAATTAACCAGTCCGCTTGGTTCCAGTTCTGGCTTCAGGGTCCGAGTACCCCCCTTTGTGCTACGGTTTCCGGGTCGGTTCCCCGTGTCGGTACCGGCAGGCTACAACCCTGTCCCGGTGCACCTCGGTTCTGCCGAGCCATCTTCCCGTCTCCTGCTGACGGAAACCACTGTCTGCCTCCTAGATGTTTTTTCCATCTCCTATATAAGAAAGTCCTTAGTTACCCCTCTCCACCCATAGCAGTTTTTAATTGCAATGAGATGACACACAGTTAGGGTCACAGAGCTAGGGACCCCAATATAGAGATATGCCTTGACGAGGCCTTGGGGCTCAGTTACATTGATCAATGCGATTGCTAAATATCTCCTTTTTCCTAATATTCATGGCAGGTATGCAATTCATTATTCACATGTTCAAATTAGCAAGTAGCATTTTTCATTGTATATTCCAATATTTGTCCATATGCTTGAGGCATTATACTATTATCTAAGTTTGATGTGCAGCCTTATCCGTATATAGTATGTAATTTTTGGCTTGCACTCATAATATATATATATTAGTGCTCACTTCAGTTATCCTATTCAGTTATATGTAGTTTTTTTCTGAATGTGAACACAGCTCCGCCCCTTTCGGCCATGTTTTTTCCATCTCCTATATAAGAAAGTCCTTAGTTACCCCTCTCCACCCATAGCAGTTTTTAATTGCAATGAGATGACACACAGTTAGGGTCACAGAGCTAGGGACCCCAATATAGAGATATGCCTTGACGAGGCCTTGGGGCTCAGTTACATTGATCAATGCGATTGCTAAATATCTCCTTTTTCCTAATATTCATGGCAGGTATGCAATTCATTATTCACATGTTCAAATTAGCAAGTAGCATTTTTCATTGTATATTCCAATATTTGTCCATATGCTTGAGGCATTATACTATTATCTAAGTTTGATGTGCAGCCTTATCCGTATATAGTATGTAATTTTTGGCTTGCACTCATAATATATATATATTAGTGCTCACTTCAGTTATCCTATTCAGTTATATGTAGTTTTTTTCTGAATGTGAACACAGCTCCGCCCCTTTCGGCCATGTTTTTTCCATCTCCTATATAAGAAAGTCCTTAGTTACCCCTCTCCACCCATAGCAGTTTTTAATTGCAATGAGATGACACACAGTTAGGGTCACCGAGCTAGGGACCCCAATATAGAGATATGCCTTGACGAGGCCTTGGGGCTCAGTTACATTGATCAATGCGATTGCTAAATATCTCCTTTTTCCTAATATTCATGGCAGGTATGCAATTCATTATTCACATGTTCAAATTAGCAAGTAGCATTTTTCATTGTATATTCCAATATTTGTCCATATGCTTGAGGCATTATACTATTATCTAAGTTTGATGTGCAGCCTTATCCGTATATAGTATGTAATTTTTGGCTTGCACTCATAATATATATATATTAGTGCTCACTTCAGTTATCCTATTCAGTTATATGTAGTTTTTTTTCTGAATGTGAACACAGCTCCGCCCCTTTCGGCCATGTTTTTTCCATCTCCTATATAAGAAAGTCCTTAGTTACCCCTCTCCACCCATAGCAGTTTTTAATTGCAATGAGATGACACACAGTTAGGGTCACAGAGCTAGGGACCCCAATATAGAGATATGCCTTGACGAGGCCTTGGGGCTCAGTTACATTGATCAATGCGATTGCTAAATATCTCCTTTTTCCTAATATTCATGGCAGGTATGCAATTCATTATTCACATGTTCAAATTAGCAAGTAGCATTTTTCATTGTATATTCCAATATTTGTCCATATGCTTGAGGCATTATACTATTATCTAAGTTTGATGTGCAGCCTTATCCGTATATAGTATGTAATTTTTGGCTTGCACTCATAATATATATATATTAGTGCTCACTTCAGTTATCCTATTCAGTTATATGTAGTTTTTTTTCTGAATGTGAACACAGCTCCGCCCCTTTCGGCCATGTTTTTTCCATCTCCTATATAAGAAAGTCCTTAGTTACCCCTCTCCACCCATAGCAGTTTTTAATTGCAATGAGATGACACACAGTTAGGGTCACAGAGCTAGGGACCCCAATATAGAGATATGCCTTGACGAGGCCTTGGGGCTCAGTTACATTGATCAATGCGATTGCTAAATATCTCCTTTTTCCTAATATTCATGGCAGGTATGCAATTCATTATTCACATGTTCAAATTAGCAAGTAGCATTTTTCATTGTATATTCCAATATTTGTCCATATGCTTGAGGCATTATACTATTATCTAAGTTTGATGTGCAGCCTTATCCGTATATAGTATGTAATTTTTGGCTTGCACTCATAATATATATATATTAGTGCTCACTTCAGTTATCCTATTCAGTTATATGTAGTTTTTTTCTGAATGTGAACACAGCTCCGCCCCTTTCGGCCATGTTTTTTCCATCTCCTATATAAGAAAGTCCTTAATTACCCCTCTCCACCCATAGCAGTTTTTAATTGCAATGAGATGACACACAGTTAGGGTCACAGAGCTAGGGACCCCAATATAGAGATATGCCTTGACGAGGCCTTGGGGCTCAGTTACATTGATCAATGCGATTGCTAAATATCTCCTTTTTCCTAATATTCATGGCAGGTATGCAATTCATTATTCACATGTTCAAATTAGCAAGTAGCATTTTTCATTGTATATTCCAATATTTGTCCATATGCTTGAGGCATTATACTATTATCTAAGTTTGATGTGCAGCCTTATCCGTATATAGTATGTAATTTTTGGCTTGCACTCATAATATATATATATTAGTGCTCACTTCAGTTATCCTATTCAGTTATATGTAGTTTTTTTCTGAATGTGAACACAGCTCCGCCCCTTTCGGCCATGTTTTTTCCATCTCCTATATAAGAAAGTCCTTAGTTACCCCTCTCCACCCATAGCAGTTTTTAATTGCAATGAGATGACACACAGTTAGGGTCACAGAGCTAGGGACCCCAATATAGAGATATGCCTTGACGAGGCCTTGGGGCTCAGTTACATTGATCAATGCGATTGCTAAATATCTCCTTTTTCCTAATATTCATGGCAGGTATGCAATTCATTATTCACATGTTCAAATTAGCAAGTAGCATTTTTCATTGTATATTCCAATATTTGTCCATATGCTTGAGGCATTATACTATTATCTAAGTTTGATGTGCAGCCTTATCCGTATATAATAAGAGGCACCAGGGCTCCTACCCTGGCACCGTTCAACTTGAACTTTCCTGCTGGAGCTACACTTAGCTCCAGCCCACACTTCTCTCTAAACTGAAGTCCAAACTTCACTGCTTGTTTTCCCGCCCCGGGCTGTCTAGACCCCTGGGTAGGCGTGTCCCAACTGCCTGGTCACGCCCACTGGTGTGTCCATCTGTCCCTAAGCGGGGGGTGACTAGGGTTTCTGGTCGGCTGTGTGTTTCCTAAGTGAGGGAAGGTGTTATGCGGGGGCTCTAACTGTGACTACCTGGTTTTCCCAGGATGTCACACTTACACCAGCGCATCTCCCTGGCAATGTGCTCGCATATCCATATCACGCTGTCCTGCAGTGTATTTACAACCTTTGACTAAACTCTGGTAAGATGAATTGTTTTTTTACATCTATTATATATTAAAGTGTACTTTGTTTCCGCTTTCTTAGACTTGGCCCTGATATCTGGGCTATTGCCCTAAAAGGAAAAAAATGGTTTCACTTGTATTGCATAGGACCTCAAGATGAATATTCAATACCCTTGATATATTTTTTTCTATTTATTCTCACAATGTTCTTTTAACTGAACGTATATGTTTATGTGCCGCCCTGGCAAAACCAGGGTGTCACAGAGGTTTGCATCCATATTTCTGGTGCAGATCTCATTCTCCCTTGGGGAGTTTCTAACACAGTGACACACAACACCAGTGGGCGGAGCTGAGAGGTCTGAAGTATCTGGGAGGAAACTATATAGGGAGTTTCCAGTTTACAGTGGGCAGTCAGTCTGCAGGAAGCGTAGAGTTTGGAAGGAGCTCCTGTGTCGAGCTTGGGAAGAGGGGCAGTAAGGGCCTCAGGAATAGGTCAGCTGCTTGTGGGACCCGAAGTGGACCGGGAAAGGGTAGTGCCCCCCCGGTGCTGACTGTCGGGACCCGATCCGGACCTGTGAACGGAGTAGACAGACCTCAGGCAGGAGAAGAGCACCTGTAGTACACCCCTGGGTGAGGGGCCCGTTCTCACAGCAGCTGAGGGCACCAGTTACCAGCAATTTGGTTTACAAAAGACTGTGTTTACTGACCCTCCACATCAATACAACCTCATCCAGCACCAGGACAACTGAGCTGTGAGTGTACTATTCCCTGCAATCCCTGCCACCACCACAACTCCCAACTGGGCCCCGGTACTACAACTCCCCTACCCGTGGAGGGGATCCCACCTTGCTGCCCCGCTCCATCTGTCCCGGGCACTGTCCCCAGAGGCAGCGGCGGTGCCACCATCTCATCACCGCAACCCACGGGTGGTGTCACAGACAATCTCCCCTGTAAATATCCCCTTTTCACTTGTGGGCAGAGGACCGCTGCTCGAGCCCGGGTCCAGTTCCCACTCGAGCCACAGTAAAGCCCCGGATCCGAGCATCCCCGAGCAGCCCCTTAGCTACGGTCTGGCCCTCGCCCGAAACAATTATATACATATGTATACATAATGGTTCCCCTTGCAGCTTATCTTTTATTTTTTTTTTCTTCCTCTATACTGGGATATCCATTAATAGATTGATGTATTTCGATAAATATATCATATACATATGTGTACGAGTATATATATATATATATATATATATATATATATTATATATATATATATAAAAATAAAAAAAACTATATATTAATTTTGGACTGTTATTGGTGAATGTTTTTCATATATGTAATGTATATTTTTTCTTTCTTTCATTGTATAGGGTGACTCTGATGAAGGTCATATTAAAAGACCGAAATGGCAAAATTACTCCTTGTAAACACATGTTCACACGCTGAGTTAAATTACAGCACCTGTTTCCACGCATCTTTGTTTGAGTACCAGATGCGTTCAGATAATTATATTAAGGATTTGGACCCTATCCAGGCACCTAATTTCAGCAGAGTGCCGTACTTTTTTGATTATAATGTTTTTCCTTTAGGCACTTGTGGGGTTAAGGCAGTTTCTGTTGCTGTGCAGCAGACTTCATTATGCAGTTCAGCTGTTTCCACCAATGTCCACTTCTGGCCTGTTTAAAAATTCCTGCCTCCAGCAAGGGGTGCCCCGCTTTTTTTTTTTCTTCAAATCATTTTTTAGCATCGCCCGTAGGTGGATGGACGTGTTCCTTGCTTGCTGTTGATTTTACCTGATGGTAGGTGTACGTACTTACCCTTATTCCCGGTTAGTTCCAGTTCACCTCTGTATTTTTTCCCCATAGTTGTTTAGGTGTTTGTTGATGTCTGTATGTATTTTGCCCCTGTTTTTGATATATTGTTTGGTGGGGTGTTTATGGGGGGTCTTCATCTCGGTTTGTACCCCAGGGTGGTGAGTCAGGTGGGAACAGAGTCATAAGGGCCAGGACAGGAGACAGGGCTATGTTGGAGGCTCAGCACTGACTACCATCTTCTCTACCATCAGGATTTAGGGACAGCACAGGGCCCCCAGATCTAAGGTCAGCCCCTATATATGTACTGGCCCTTTACATAATAAGCGGCCCTACCATTGTTTGTTGTTTTTTCCACCTCTTGTTTTGGAAAACCGCGTACCCCCAGACCGCATGAAGGAAGTTTTTCTGGGAGTGTTTTTTTCCCCTCCATTCCTCTTGCCTCCTTCTCCTTGGGACCGAGGGAGGAGGGGGGGGGGGCTATTTGGAGAGGAGCAGTATGAATTTCCCACTCCTCAGTGAACCTTAGGCATCAGTGTTCCCCCTGGTCAGGTGAAGGGGGTGGCTGGCTTTCCTGAGTATATCCCCCTTGACTGTTTAGAGAATGGTGGTTGGGTGTATTTTTATCCTCCATTAACCCTTTTTCCTTTTCCCCTCCATGACCCCTTTTCCCTTCTTCCGTGGTCTCAATCCTATTGAAAATGTATGGGCAAAGCTGAAAAGGCAGGTGTGAGCAAGGAAACCAACAAACATGACTCGGTTACACCAGTTCTGTCAGGAGGAATAGGCCCAAATTCCTACCAACTATTGTGAGAAGCTTGTGGAAGGATATTCAAAACGTTTGACCCAAGTCATACAGTTTAAGGGCAATGGTACCAAATACAAATGAAATGTATGTAAACTTTAGACTTTGCAGAAAGTAATAAAAATGCCTGAAAACATTCTCTCTCTCATTTTTCTGGCATAATTTTAATAAACCCAAATGACCTAAAACGGGAAAGGTTTATTCTGATTTCATGTCAGACAGTGAGAAAAATATGCATATGTATCTTCTTAGATTGTGTATGTAAACTTCTAGTTTCAACTAATACCGTATTTTTCACTTTATAAGGCGCACCTAATTATAAGATGAATAAGATAAGAAGGAAAAGAGATTTTTTTTTTTTTAATGTTAAATGGGGTCCATCTTATAATGCCAGTGTCCGTCTAACAAATCATATAGGGTATATGTCCCTCATAGCCCCCCATCCTAAAATTAGCCCCCTTAATCTGGATATGGCCGCCTTATATTGAATATAGCCCCCTTTTGCTGGCACACGTTCCCCTGTGCTGCCCATGGTCCCTTATGGATTGCACATTCCCCGGTGCTGTCCATGGCCCCCTATGGATTGCACACGAACCCCTGTGCTGCCTATGGCCCCCTATGGATTGCATACGTTCCCCTGTGCTGCCTATAGCCTCCTATGGATTGCACATGTTCCCCTGTGTTAGATATCGCCCCCATGCTGCTGCCCATAGTAAAATAAAACACTCTTTCCTTACCTCCTCTAAGGCTGATCTCCCTCCGTGCTTCTGTTCCTCCACTTCCTGGTTCTTGGTGCCGGTCATGTCATCGGCACAGCAGAGTGAGATCACCGCTGCGTGCCTGATCACAATGGAAGCAGAGACACCGGGAGACATGCTAGAGGGGGTAAGTAAAGCTTTTTTATTTTAGGATGAGCAGCAGCATGGGGGCTATATCTAACACAGGGGGGGCATGTGCCATCACAGGGGGGCGCAGGGACATATAATATGCACCGCTCCCCCAGCCCGTCACTGCGGTGCGATTTCAGCACCATGGTGATGGACAGCGGCTGTCCATATTATATGAGCGGGAGCAGGAGATCAAAGGCTGCAGCCCGCAGCGTTCACCTGCCCCCAGCAGCGTTCCAGAGCTGCTGCCCCCACCTCCCCTGGACCCTGCAGTGTATGTATGTATGTATGTATATACACACCCCCCGTATATTCGACTTATAAGACGCACCCCCTACTTTCCCCCAAAATTTGGTGGAACAAAAGTGCGTCTTATAAAGCGAAAAATACGGTATATAAAATCACACACACATACAGACACACATGCATAACCTGTAGCGTTAGATACTCTCTTTATATATATTATAAACTAGGTATTTCCAGCCAGCTAACGCTTGGCACACCCATTATGATCAGGTCCTCAGTGTATGCAGGACTCTGCTGTGAGCATACAGCTCTCCCCAAGGGTATACAGCTCTCTTCCTCCCAAGGGTATACAGCTCCCCTCCCCCTAATGGTATACATCTGTCCTTCCCCCAAAGGGTATACAGGTAGGGTTGTAAGGGTTAATTACCGTGGCACTACACTGCAAAGTTGAATATTGACGGGTTTGCCAGGGTGTTGGGGGTGTAAGGGTTAATCACCGTGGCACTATACTGCAGCCTTCAATATTTGGTTTCCCGGCGGGCTAGTGGTGTAAGGGTTAATCACTGTGGCCCTCAACTGCAGCCTTGAATATTGGCGGCTTTTGCAGCGGGCTGGTGGTGTAAGGGTTAATCATTGTGACAGGTTAATCACCGTGACACTACACTGCACATGGAGGGGAGTATTCTGGGGTCACATGATCAGTTCCTCAGCATATGCAGGACTCTACTGTGCTGGTTGTCATGGTGCTGGATGAGGTGAAGTTTGTGTGGGGTCAGGAGGAATTTAGAGAGTAGATGCAGCAGAGCTGTGTGGGTAATGTGCGGGGGAGGAGCCGCGTGTGGTAATGGGTGGGGGGCGTAGCCACATGTGGTAATGGCAGGGGGGGGCGGAGCCGCGTGTGGGAATGGGGATAGGGGGAGCAGAATTGTGTGTGGTAATGGACGCAGAGGGGCAGAGCCGCGTGTGGTAATGGTGTGGGGGCGGAGCCACGTATGGTAATGTGCTGGGGCGGGATTAGCGAGTAATCATAAAGGCTCATATATATATATATATATATATATATAGATGTGATTATATACATACATACATACATACATACATACATACATACATAGTCACAATTGTTGGTACCCCTTGTTTAATGAAAGAAAAATTCACAATGTTCAGAGAAATAACTTTAATCTGACAAAAGTAATAATAAATAAAAAAAATCTATGAAAATGAACAAATGAAAATCAGACATGGCTTTTCAACCTTGCTGCCACAGAATTTTTTAAAAAATAAAATTCATGAAGGTGTGTCTACAATCTTGTAATCAGTCAGTGGGCCTGTATATAGGGCTACTGATACTCACTGTGCTCTTTGGTGACATGATGTGTACCACACTCAACATGGACCCAAAAAAGCGAAGCAAAGAGTTGTCTCAGGAGATTAGAAAGAAAATTATAGACAAGCATGTTAAAGATAAAGGTTATAAGACCATCTCCAAGCAGCTTGATGTTCCTGTGACTACAGTTGCACATATTATTCAAAAATGTAAGAACCATGGAACTGTAGCCAACCTCCCTGGATGTGGCCGAAGGAAAAAAATTGATGACAAATCAAAGAGACATAAAACGAATGGTAACAATAAAGCCCAGAAAAACTTTTAAAGAGATTAAAGGTGAACTTCAATCTCAAGGAACATCAGAGTCAGATCGCACCATCCGTCGTTGTTTGAGCCAAAATGGACTTCATGGGAGACGACTAGGGATGAGAAAATACCCTAACATTCGCTTTGCCGAATATCCGGCGAATAAGTCACCGCTATTCGACTATTCGCGAATATTCGACGCCCAATTTAAGTCTATGGGAAACCAGAATAATTTCACGTTGGACCCAACGGTGACCTGTAGTGACTGAGGAAAAGACTGAAATGGATGGGAAAAGGCTGAAACAGTATGGGCACAGCCTGTAGAAGGTGCCGGACTACATTTCTGGTGTCTTGGAATAACGTGCTCAGAGCAGCACGCAGCGTTTACGTAGTCGCCAGAATAGCTCTCAAACCAAAGTAAAAGAGGGCAAATTGCTAAGAAACAGTTTGTAGTGCCTAATCACTGTAATAAAACGTCAAATCAAGCCCCGACCTCCAAGAAAAAACCACTTTAGCATATGTTCACATATTTCCTTTTTTTACATTTTCCTTTTTCGATTAGAAAGGGCTGTATCTCGTAGATTATATTATATTGGTGTGTCTCACACCTCCTTTTTTGGGACATATTTGACAGAACGTTAAAAGATCAGCTACAATGTGCCCGTTGGGATGTTTCTCTTGAGCCAGATCAGACATCCCCATACTTTGCACTGACGAGGGGCAAGCACCCCGAAACACAGTGTCTGCAAATTGGGATTCTGATCTGGCTTATATATCCTGAGTCATATTGCAAAGGATTGTTGAAAATCCACTTGTGACTTTTAGGATCGCTACTTCCAATAGGTGGCGCTGTGCTAGAGTTTGTCTCCTTTACTGGAGAGACAATTTGAATAACAAAGCAATGCACTAACACTGACCCTATAGCTGGTTCTGCAATTTCTTCCGCTGCTAGCAGCTAATGGACACTATCTTCAGCCCTTACAAGGACAATTTAGGATTTTGCAGCAGGAACGCTATCTCATACAACGTGTTATGTCACTACCAAAGTCCGCTCCATCGACTTCTGCTCCGATCACCAGGCGATGCCGTGTTCCTGCCGTGGATGGTGCTGGTGATGGGAGAGGAGTCGATGTCAGCGGCATCGGTGGGGGCAGGCTCCGATCATCCACTGGGCTGGGTTATCTTGGGATCTGCAGTACCACTGGCTGACTGTGGGTGGCGTGTGTCTTCCAGCTGAAGTTGCCAGCGTTCAGCTACAGCCAATGGGAAGACACCACACCCTTCTTAGTTCCCCTCCTGTCTGCTGACCTCTGCCAGAGATAGTTCTGATTTCCTGGCTCCTGGTCCGCCCTATTCTGTTTTGTGATTCGTGTGTGCTGACTTCTGCGTGTTTTCTGACTACCCTTCTGCCTGCTGTTTTTGTCCCTCGCTGCCCAATCCGGATTTGACCTCTGCTACGTTTTCTGATTATGTCCTTGCCTGCAGATTCTGTCCCTGTTCTGCTATTCCTGGTTTGACCCTGCCTGACTACTCTCATCGGACTGCAGCTTTCCACAGGTAGTGATCTCCAGGGCCCTGTGTAATTCCAAATCCCTGTATAGGGGTTAAAGGGTTCTGGGGGTCCTGCTTGGTGAGTAAATAAGAAATAACGTTTGGAACTCCATTCTATGTCTGAACTGGGTGCAAAAACCTAAAAAACATCACTATGGGGAGATAAGGTATGCACACCAGTGACTATGTAAGGGGAATACATGAAATAGCAGAAACTGCTGTGTGAATACTGACTTGAAAAATCCAATAGCTATATGTAAGAGTGAAAATGTGAAAAATGGAATCTGCATTACTGCCATGAACATATGAATGGGGTCCCTAGCTTGTGTGTCCTCTCATGCAGTTAAAAAACCTACCGTGTATGGGAAGGTGAGACCCAGGCTATTCACACAGCAGTTTCTGCTATTTCATGTATTCCCCTTACATAGTCACTGGTGTGCATACCTTATCTCCCCATAGTGATTTTTTTTAGGTTTTTGCACCCAGTTCGGACTTAGAATGGTGTTCCAAACGTTATTCCTTATTTGTTAGTAGTTTTTCGTTTGTGAACCCTCCCCAACCACACCTATTGCCAATCCATATCATACGCATAAATAGCCTGGGTCTCAGCTTCCCATACACGATAAGTTTTTTAACTGCATGAGAGGACACACACAAGCTAGGGACCCCAACGTAGAGAAATACTTTGGCGTAGTGTTGGGGCTCTATTGCATTGATCAATTCAGTAGCTAAATTTCTCTTGATTCATATGTTCATGGCAGTAATGCAGATTCCATTTTTCACATTTTCACTCTTACATATAGCTATTGGATTTTTCAAGTGAGTATTCACACAGCAGTTTCTGCTATTTCATGTATTCCCCTTACATAGTCACTGGTGTGCATACCTTATCTCCCCATACTGCTTGGTGAGTGGCTTCCCTCTAGTCTATCCATTACATCCCACCTGAGTCTGTTGATCCAGGCAGCCGTTAAACAACGCACTGTACTATCCCTATAGCTGGTTCTACGATTTACACAGCTGCTAGCAGCGACTGGACACTATCTTCAGCCCTTACAAGGACTATTAGTTGGCTGTATAAATGCTCTCCCGCACACAGTACAGTCTATCTACACCGCCAGCTACTCAATGAGTGCATGTTCACAAAATGGCCGCTGCCTTATATAGCCCCTATGACGCTGTGCGGCCAAGTCAATCACAGTAACACCACAACAAAGATGGCTGCGCCGTTACTGTGAGGGCAAGCAACATCAGAAGTGTTCATTAGCTGGAAAACAGGCGCCAGGAAGTCAAACGAAGATGAAAGTATCGGAGCGGAAACAGTTTTATTAGTCGGCTAGCGGATAGCTCAAATACCAAATTAGCCGTCGGATACCGAATAGTGGCGAATACATTCGCTCATCCCTAGAGACGACCAAGGAGAACACCATTGTTGAAAACAAATAAGATCAGAATCAGAAAATCAGAATGGAATTTGCCAAACTACAGTTTATAAGCCACAAAGCCTATGGGAGAATGTCCTATCGACAGATGAGACAAAATTGAACTTTTTGGCAAGGCACATCAGCTCCATGTTCACAGATGGAAAAATGAAGCATATCAAGAAAAGAACACTGTCCCTAATGTGAAACATGGAGGAGCCTCATATTCTGGGGCTGCTTTGCTGCATCTGGCATGGGTGTCTTGAATCTGTGCAGGGTACAATAAAATCTCAAGACTATCAAGGGATTCTAGAGAGAAATGTGCTGCCCAATATCAGAACGATTGGTGTCAGTTACAGGTCATGGGTCTTGCAACAGGATAATGACCCAAAACACACATCTAAAAACACCTAAGAATGGCTAAGAGGAAAACATTGGACTAGTCTGAAGTTGCCTTCTATGTGCCCTGACCTAAATCCAATTGAGTATCTTTGGAAAGAACTGAAACATGCTTTCTGGAAAAGGCTACCTTCAAACACGAGACAACTGGAGCAGTTGGCTCTTGTGGAGTGTGCCAAAATACCTGTCGAGCCGTGCAGATGTCTCATTGACAGTTACAGGAATGGTTTGATCGCAGTGATTGCCTCAAAAGTTAAGGATACCATAATTTCTGTCCAGGCCTATTTCATGAGTTTTCTTTGTTAAAAAATCTATGAAAATGAAAGTCAGACATTGCTGTTCAATCATGCTTCCACAGTATTTAATATTTATTACCACTTTTGTTAGATTCAAGTTATTTTTGTGACCATTGTGGGTTTTTCTTTCATTAAACGAGGGGTATCAACAATTTTGACCACGTGTGTGTGTAAATATCTATCTCATATATATAAAAAATTGTCATAAAGCCAAAGTGGATATAATTCCACACCAAACATAAAAAAGGGGATGGACTAAAGTATTGGCAGTGTTTGAAAAATCATGTGATGCTTCTCTAATTTGTGTAATTAACAGCCCCTGTAACTTACCTGTGGCACCTAACAGGTGTTGGCAATAACTAAATCCCACTTGCAACCAGTTGACATGGATTAAAGTTGACTCAACCTCTGTCCTGTGTCCTTGTGTATACCACACTGAGCATGGAGAAAAGAAAGAAGACCAAAGAACTGTCTGAGGACTTGAGAATCCAAATTGAGAGGAAGCATGAGCAATCTCAAGGCTACAAGTCCATCTCCAAAGACCTGAAAGTTCCTGTGTCTATGGTGCGCAGCGTCATCAGGAGGTTGAAAGCCCATGGCACTGTGGCTAACCTCCCTAGATGTGGAAGGAAAAGAAAAATTGACGAGAGATTTCAACGCAAGATTGTGCAGATGGTGGATAAAGAACCTCGACTAACATCCAAACAAGTTCAAGCTGCCCTGCAGTCCGAGGTTACAACAATGTCAACCCGTACTATCCGTCGGCATCTGAATGAAAAGGGACTGTATGGTAGGATACCCAGGAAGACCCCACTTCTTACCCCGAGACATAATAAAGTCAGGCTGGAGTTTGCCAAAACTTACCTGAGAAAGCCTAAAACGTTTTGGAAGAATGTTCTCTGGTCAGATGAGACAAAAGTAGAGCTTTTTGGGAAAAGTCATCAACATAGAGTTTATAGGGGAAAAAAAAAAGGCATTCAAAGAAAAGAACACGGTCCCTACAGTCAAACATGGCGGAGGTTCCCTGATGTTTTGGGGTTGTTTTGCTGCCTCTGGCACTGAACTGCTTGACCGTGTGCATGACATTATGAAGTCTAAAGACTACCAACAAATTTTGCAGCATAATGTAGGGCCCAGTGTGAGAAAGCTGGGTCTCCCTCAGAGGTCATGAGTCTTCCAGCAGGACAATGACCCAAAACACACTTCAAAAAGCACTAGAAAATGGTTTGAGAGAAAGCACTGGAGACTACTAATGCGGCCAGCAATGAGTCCAGACCTGAATCCCATAGAACACCTGTGGAGAGATCTCAAAATGGCAGTTTGGAGAAGGCACCCTTCAAATCTCAGGGACCTGGGGCAGTTTGCCAAAGAATGGTCTAAAATTCCAGGAGAGCACTGTAAGAAACTCATTGATGTTTACAGGAAGCGGTTGTTCGCAGTTATTTTGGCTAAAGGTTGTGCAACCAAGTATTAGGCTAAGGGTGCCAATACTTTTGTCTGGCCCATTGTTGGAGTTTTGTGTGAAATGATCAATGATTTGATTTTTGCATCATTCTGTGTTTTTTCATTGCAAGCAAAATAAATAAAGTTAATAATACCAAAGAGTTTGTGCTTGCCATCATTTTCAAGAAGAAACTGAGTAATATCTGACAGAATTGCAGGGGTGCTAATACTTTTGGCCGGCACTGCATGTGTGTGTGTGTGTATATATTATATATATACACACATACATACACATTATATATATACATACACATATATATATATACATACACATATATATATATATATATATATATATATATATATATATATATATATATATATATATATATATATATATATATACATATATACATACACACACACATACACATATACATACATACATATTATATATACACACACAGTGCCTACAAGTAGTATTCAACCCCCTGCAGATTTAGCAGGTTTACACATTTGGAATTAACATGGCATTGTGACATTTGGACTGTAGATCAGCCTGGAAGTGTGAAATGCACTGCAGCAAAAAAGAATGTTATTTCTTTTTTTATTTTTTTTTTTTAAATTGTGAAAAGTTTATTCAGAGTGTCATTTATTATTCAACCCCTCAAACCACCAGAATTCTGTTTGGTTCCCCTAAAATATTAAGAAGTATTTCAGGCACAAAGAACAATGAGCTTCACATGTTTGGATTAATTATCTCTTTTTCCAGCCTTTTCTGACTAATTAAGACCCTCCCCAAACTTGTGAACAGCACTCATACTTGGTCAACATGGGAAAGACAAAAGGAGCATTCCAAGGCCATCAGAGACAAGATCGTGGAGGGTCACAAGGCTGGCAAGGGGTACAAAACCCTTTCCAAGAAGTTGGGCCTACCTGTCTCCACTGTTGGGAGCATCATCCGGAAGTGGAAGGCTTATGGAACTACTTTTAGCCTTCCACGGCCTGGACAGCCTTTGAAAGTTTCCACCCGTGCCGAGGCCAGGCTTGTCCGAAGAGTCAAGGCTAACCCAAGGACAACAAGGAAGGAGCTCCGGGAAGATCTCATGGCAGTGGGGACATTGGTTTCAGTCAATACCATAAGTAACGTACTCCACCGCAATGGTCTCCGTTCCAGACGAGCCCGTAAGGTACCTTTACTTTCAAAGCGTCATGTCAAGGCTCGTCTACAGTTTGCTCATGATCACTTGGAGGACTCTGAGACAGACTGGTTCAAGGTTCTCTGGTCTGAGCAGACCAAGATCGAGATCTTTGGTGCCAACCACACACGTGACGTTTGGAGACTGGATGGCACTGCATACGACCACAAGAATACCATCCCTACAGTCAAGCATGGTGGTGGCAGCATCATGCTGTGGGGCTGTTTCTCAGCCAAGGGGCCTGGCCATCTGGTCCGCATCCATGGGAAGATGGATAGCACGGCCTATGTTCTGTCTTCTATTCATTAAATAGGATAAGGGTAATATCGTTTGTTGCCCACAAGAGGTCACTGTTGGCTTTCTTATGTTTTCCTCATACATCTCTACAGTATTTCTGTGGTTGGAGCCTGTTGCTTTAAGGAAAAGATACTTCCTTGGACCGCCCCTTTTCCCTTCCCTTACTGAGTTGGAGACGCAGATGTCTTGGTGTCTCCATAGGATTCAGAGGTGCTATGGCCGGCTCCAGTTCCTGTTCTTCAATCGTTCCTCCTGACTAATGGATCCCGGTAGGAATCATTGTACTAGACTACATATTTGTGTTGGAATATGTGTACAGTTGTTATGTAGGCACTGTGAAGTGGCAGTGGCTCTACTCAGATTGCATAGGCTGTGATACATGCAGAGCAGGTGTAGGGCGGCATCAGCAGTGTAAATGTTGTATTCAGTCATATGCATTGCTCTCTGTGTTATGCAGATTCTGTAAATACCAGTACTACTATGTATGTCATTCTGTTATTTGTGATATGCCTGTACTGATATGGATTTGTATCTTTTGTTATAGTTTTTACCAATCAATCATCCATTTCTTATGATCATCCACCTATCCATCATCATTTAATAAATAAAGACTTAAAGGAAACACAGTCTGTTTATTGAAACAGTGGATGAAGGTTAGCTGTATGCCGGAGTCCACACAGCTCACACGTGGACGAAGGCAGAACAGTAAAAACGGGCTGCTGGTCGCAGGCAGCGATTGTACGAACTGTACAGGACAGCTAACACCCACGCTACACGGCACACGGGTATTACAGCAGCCGCCATACAGCTACATAGAACAAGAGCGCAGTCCAGCTCCAGTAAAGATAGCCGGTCGCAGGCTGTAGTACGGGACCGCTAACATCCACGCTGTACCGCATATGGATGTCGCAGCAGCCACCATACAGCCGCAGTGACTAGACCGCAGTACGCCAGAAACCACCATTCCACTCTCCACCACGCGGAAGGCCGTCCGCAAATAGACTCTGTTTCCCGCTAAAATAGTCTGCAGCCAAGTGCACAATGTCTGTCAGCCGAGCGTCTTCCCTGAAGACAAGGTCACGGGCAAGCTCTACTAAATCCTCAATTAGGGAGCTTGCTGCCGTCGCCCGTGCTGAGGCCGAAGCAGCTAAAGTGAGGTCCTCCTTCGCTGAACAGGAAATGCAACTCAAACTAAAACAGACAGAGAGTGCACGTCTGCAATCAGAACAAGAAGCAGAGAGTGCACGTCTGCAACTGACTTTAGAAAGACTTGCCGTAGAAAAGGAGACAGCGGCCGCAATAGCCAAGGCAGAGTTCCTGGAAGCGGCAGAGCACCCCGAAGAAAGACGCAGCGATGTTCTTGGGCCAGACCTAAACCAGCAGGATCCAGCACAGCGCGTCGCAGAATACGTCTACCAATACTCCAGGATAGATGACAGCTCAGATGTGCTTCACCGAACAGACTACGCAGACGGCCAGCCATCCAACCTCGAATTACACCGCTTCAAGCAAGAGAGTGTACAGCACGAGGAGGTTCACCAAAACTACTATTCCACAGGGCGGAAGGTACAACCACCATTTTACCACAAAGAGACACCTTTCTCTCCGGGGAGGTACTATGCTGACTTTCCGAAGGTGGAAACACCCTACAGGTATGGTGATACACCACACAATAGACACGACCATACACCGGCTCGCACCAGCACTGACCAAGCCACCATGGACTTTGCAAAGTTCTTTGCTCGTCGAGATCTGGTCACAAAAGGACTTGTAAAGTTCAATGATCGTGCCGAGAAGTATAGGTCGTGGCGAGCCTCGTTCCAGAACACCATAAGAGGTTTGGACCTTTCTTGTAGTGAGGAGTTAGACCTCCTGGTAAAATGGCTTGGTAGTGAATCGGTAGAACACGCCAAAAGACTAAGAGACATTAACATTAAAAACCCACCCAAAGGTCTACACTTGGTGTGGAAGAGACTTGATGAATGCTATGGGTCCATAGAAGTTATTGAAAATGCTCTGTTTAAAAGAATTGATGACTTCCCTAAGATAGGACCCAAAGGCTTTCAAAGGCTAAGAGAGCTAAGCGATCTCTTAGTAGAGTTACAGGTTGCCCAAGAGGAAGGAGATTTGCCCGGATTGGCATTCTTGGATACCGCTAGGGGTGTCAATCCGATAGTGCCAAAAATTCCTTACAATCTACAAGAAAAGTGGGTCTCACATGGTTCACTTTATAAGCAAACACATAACGCGCCATTCCCTCCTTTTGCCGTATTTGTAGATTTTGTAGCTCAGCAAGCTAAAATCAGAAATGACCCTAGTTTTGATTTTACTCTGTCATGTACCACCGCCCCCGGTGTCAAACCCAGTAGGACACCCGTGGCGGTCCACAAAACTAACATTGTCTCCTCAGGTCCTGCTCACAAAGAGAGTAAGCATCCTCCAGAAGAGAACAAACCCCAGGATATCAGTAAACAGTGTCCTCTACACCGGAAACCACATCCTCTACTAAAATGCAGAGCCTTCAGGGAGAAGTCTCTAGAGGATCGCAAAGGCTTCCTCAAGGAACACAACATCTGCTTCAAATGCTGTGCTGCAACATCGCACATGGCCAGGAACTGCGAAGCTAGCGTGAAATGTGCAGAATGTGACAGCACGGATCACAATACAGCCTTACACCCTGGACCACCTACACGAGCGTTGCCGCAAGCAGAAGAACACGATGGAAAACAGAAGAACACTGATGAAGACACCACGGTGGTTACCTCTCAATGTACGGAGATCTGTAAAGGACTCACAGGAGGAAGGTCCTGTTCAAAAATCTGCCTTGTCAGAGTCTACCCAGCAGGCAGCAGGGACAAAGCAATTAAGATCTATGCGATCTTGGACGATCAGAGCAACAGATCTCTTGCCAAGTCCATCTTCTTCAGCAGTTTCAACATTGCAGGCCCCGGTTCTCCCTACTCCTTGAAGACATGTTCAGGTACCGTTGAGACGGCGGGGAGGAAGGCAAGCGGGTACAAGGTGGAATCCATAGATGGCCAGACCTGCCTATCATTACCTACCATACTGGAGTGCAACCAGATTCCTGACAACAGGTCCGAGATACCTTCACCAGAGGTAGCAGCTCATCACCCCCATCTGAAGCGTATAGCTCACCTGATTCCAGAACTGGACTCAGAAGCTCCAATAGCCTTACTCCTTGGAAGAGACATGCTACGTGTGCATAAGGCTAGAGAGTCCATTAACGGCTCCCAGAACGCTCCATATGCGCAGAGACTTGACCTAGGATGGGTCGTAATAGGAGATGTCTGTCTAGGAGGAGCACACAAGCCAGCCTCAGTCAACAGTATGCTCACCAACACACTAGAAAATGGACGTCCGTCTTTCTTCCGACCATGTCACAACAGTCTGTTGGTAAAGGAATTACCAAGCAGTACTCCTCTGCCATGTCCTTTCGCAGTTCCTTCCAACGAAGACCACGCTTGTGAGGGCGAACAAGACCACATAGGCTGTACAGTCTTCCACAGGACCAAAGAGGACAACAAAACAGCAATGTCCATAGAAGACAGGATGTTCTTGGATATCATGGACCAAGAAATAACCAAAGACAAGTCGAACAGCTGGGTGGCACCCTTACCATTCCGACCACGGAGACAATGCCTACCCAACAACAGGGAACAGGTCTACAGTCGATTTGTCTCCCTCAGACACAAGCTCAAGAAGTCTCTCGAGGCCTTGACCGATCTTCATGTGAACCGACCATACGCTCCTGTGCCATCCACAGAAGTCAAATCTCAAAGACTTTGTATCTTCTGCGATGCATCAGTCAAAGCAATCGCAGCGGTAGTATACCTTAAAACCACTGATGTGAATGAACAGATCCATATTGGGTACGTCATGAGTCGGACAAAACTGGCGCCACTCCGTGAACACACGATACATAGACTGGAACTCTGTGCTGCCGTCCTTGCAGTAGAGCTGGCTGAACTTATCTCAGATGGAATGAATCAGGAGATCAAAGATGCAGAGTTCTACACTGACAGCAAGGTGGTACTAGGATACATCTGCAACGAAACACGACGCTTCTATGTCTACGTCAGCAACCGGGTATTGAGAATAAGAAGATCAACTTGCCCTGATCAGTGGCATTACGTATCTACTCATCACAATCCCGCCGACCATGCGACTAGATCCGTTGCACCAAGTCACCTTAAGGACACTACATGGTTCACAGGCCCTGCCTTCCTGTACCGAACAACATCCTACATCAGCAGGCCCGATACATTCGAACTGGTGGAACCAGATGTCGATGAAGACCTTCGTCCTCAAGTGTCAGCTCTTCATACAGTGGTTTCAGGACGTCACCTCGGATCTCATCGGTTCAGTAGATTCTCAACCTGGAACTCACTTGTTAGAGCCATCGCTTTTTTACTACACGTGACTCAGTTTTACAAGTCCGAACTACCAACAAATCAGAGATGCAGTAAAGGTTGGCATCACTGCAAGCATGCGTTTACTGCTCCCAACCTAGAGAAAGCCAAGATTACAATACTCCATGTTGTACAAAATGAAGCCTACAACAAGAAAATAGACAATCTCGACAAAGGACTACCCATTCCTAGAGACAGTGCGTTGAGGAAACTCGACCCGTTCATTGACAAAGATGGGCTGCTGAGAATAGGTGGCCGCATTCAAGAAGCTAAGGTAGAAGTCTCAGAGAAACACCCGGTAATAATTCCCGGACGTCATCATGTCACAACCTTGCTCATTCAACATCATCACATCTTGGTGAGACATCAAGGTCGTTTGTTTACCGAAGGGAGTCTACGAGCGGCTGGACTATGGATAGTCGGAGCGAAGAGAAGCGCGAGCAAACTCATCTTCAACTGCGTTACGTGTCGCAAACTTCGTGGCATGTTTCAAAACCAGAAGATGGCCAATCTTCCACCTGACAGGCTCAGTACTGAACCCCCCTTCACCAACGTTGGACTGGATGTGTTCGGCCCCTGGTCCGTAGCTACAAGACGCACTAGGAAGGTCCATGCCGAAGCAAAGTGTTGGGCAGTTCTATTCACCTGTTTGTCTGTCAGAGCTGTTCATATCGAAGTAATAGAATCTATGGACACTTCAAGTTTCATAAATGCACTTCGACGCTTCATTGCTATCAGAGGCCCTGTGAAGCACATTCGTTCTGATAGAGGCACAAACTTTATTGGAGCAGCAAGAGAACTCCAAATCCCTTCCTATCTAGACATTACAAATGTAGAGAGGTACCTAGGTGAGCAAGGATGCACCTGGACCTTCAACCCGCCACACTCTTCGCACATGGGAGGCACCTGGGAAAGAATGATAGGAATTGCACGCAAGATTCTAGATTCTATCCTCTTGCAAGCAAACACCAGACTTACCCACGAAAGCTTGACTACGTTCTTGGCCGAAGTTACAGCTATCATGAATGCTAGGCCATTGACAGCTCTTTCTGGAGATTCTGGAGACTCAACAGTTCTTACTCCTGCCATGTTACTTACACAGAAAACCTGTGTCCCAGGAGCTCCACCTGGAGAATTCACCGAGAAAGACCTCTACAGAAGACAATGGAGGCAAGTACAAAACGTGTCCAATGCCTTTTGGGACAGATGGAGGAAACAATATCTCTCCACTCTGCAAACCAGAACAAAATGGCAGAAAGACCATCCAAACATCAGACTTGGCGATGTGGTACTTGTAAAGGACAGTCAATCACACCGAAATGAGTGGCCACTCGGCCTAGTCACCAAACCCTTTCCCAGCAAGGATGGGAGAGTACGCAAGGTAGAGGTCAGAGTGAGCAAGCTCGGAGAGAACAAACTGTTCACCAGACCAGTCACTGAACTTGTGTTGTTGTTATCCCCTCAGGAGTCCAATAGTGGCATTGGTTAACGCCAAGCGGGGAGTGTTCTGTCTTCTATTCATTAAATAGGATAAGGGTAATATCGTTTGTTGCCCACAAGAGGTCACTGTTGGCTTTCTTATGTTTTCCTCATACATCTCTACAGTATTTCTGTGGTTGGAGCCTGTTGCTTTAAGGAAAAGATACTTCCTTGGACCGCCCCTTTTCCCTTCCCTTACTGAGTTGGAGACGCAGATGTCTTGGTGTCTCCATAGGATTCAGAGGTGCTATGGCCGGCTCCAGTTCCTGTTCTTCAATCGTTCCTCCTGACTAATGGATCCCGGTAGGAATCATTGTACTAGACTACATATTTGTGTTGGAATATGTGTACAGTTGTTATGTAGGCACTGTGAAGTGGCAGTGGCTCTACTCAGATTGCATAGGCTGTGATACATGCAGAGCAGGTGTAGGGCGGCATCAGCAGTGTAAATGTTGTATTCAGTCATATGCATTGCTCTCTGTGTTATGCAGATTCTGTAAATACCAGTACTACTATGTATGTCATTCTGTTATTTGTGATATGCCTGTACTGATATGGATTTGTATCTTTTGTTATAGTTTTTACCAATCAATCATCCATTTCTTATGATCATCCACCTATCCATCATCATTTAATAAAGACTTAAAGGCAACACAGTCTGTTTATTGAAACAGTGGATGAAGGTTAGCTGTATGCCGGAGTCCACACAGCTCACACGTGGACGAAGGCAGAACAGCCTACCTGGAGATTTTGGCCAAGAACCTCCGCTCCTCCATCAAGGATCTTAAGATGGGTCGTCATTTCATTTTCCAATAAGACAACGACCCAAAGCACACAGCCAAGAAAACCAAGGCCTGGTTCAAGAGGGAAAAAAATCAAGGTGTTGCAGTGGCCTAGTTAGTCTCCTGACCTTAACCCAATTGAAAACTTGTGGAAGGAGCTCAAGATTAAAGTCCACATGAGACACCCAAAGAACCTAGATAACTTGGAGAAGATCTGCATGGAGGAGTGGGCCAAGATAACTCCAGAGACCTGTGCCGGCCTGATCAGGTCTTATAAAAGACGATTATTAGCTGTAATTGCAAACAAGGGTTATTCCACAAAATATTAAACCTAGGGGTTGAATAATAATTGACCCACACTTTTATGTTGAAAATTTATTAAAATTTAACTGAGCAACATAACTTTTTGGTTTGTAAGATTTACGCATCTGTTAATAAATCCCGCTCTTGTTTGAAGTTTGCAGGCTCTAACTTATTTGCATCTTATCAAACCTGCTAAATCTGCAGGGGGTTGAAGACTACTTGTAGGCACTGTATATTATATATATATATATATATATATATATATATATATATATATATATATATATATATATATATATATATATATATATATATATATATATATATATATATATATATATATATACACACACACACACACACACACACACATATATATATATATATATATTTATTTATTACAAACACACACACGCCACTGATGTCAACTCTCTCTCTCCTCTCAGCAGAAGTCAGTGCTTCAATGAGCAGTGAGGGATTTGGGTGGAGTTCTGAGTGGGTGTGATAAGTGCTTGCTTACAGGCCATCATGAAGCATCACAGAAAGTGTAGCAATTGAACACAGGAAGTCAAGACAGAGAATGTTGTCGATTAGACCCATCAAAGCTGGAAGCAGCAATGAGAATGTGCTGCTAGAGCATGATAAAGGGTAATATTGCTAAAATAACATAATAGATGTTTTGAGAGGCACAGATTAGTAAGATTTATGAGTAAAATAAAATCAGTTTTGGTAATGGGCAACTACTTTAACCCCTTCAGCCCCCAGACTATTTTGACCCTAAAGACCAGGCCACTTTTTGCAATTTTGACAAGTGTCACTTTATGAGGTTATAACTCTGGAATACTTCAACGGATCCCGGTGATTCTGAGATTGTTTTTTCGTGACATATTTGGCTTCATGTTAGTGGTAAATTTAGGCTGATATTTTTTGCGTTTCTTTGTGAAAAAAACGGAAATTTCGCGAAAATTTTGTAATTTTCAAACTTTTAATTTTTATGCTCTAAAACCAAAGTTTATGAGCAATTTCTCATTTTTACAACAAAATTTACAAAGCCAGTTTTTTTAGGGACATCACATTTGAAGAGATTTTGAAAGGTCTACATGACACAAAACACCCAATAGTGACACCATTCCAAAAACTGCACCCCTCCGGCTACTCAAAACCACATTCAAGAAGGTTATTACCCCTTTGGGTGCTTCACAGTAACTAAAGTAATGTGGAAGGAAAAAAATGAACATTTTACTTTTTGCAACAAAAATGTTTATTTAGCCTCAAATATTGCATTTCACAAGGGTAGCAGGATTAAATGAACCCCCAAAATTTGTTGGGAAATGTCTTCTGAGCACGCAAATACCTCATATGTGGCGAAAAACCACTGTTTGGGCGCATGGCAGGACTCGGAAGGGAAGGAGCGTCATTTGACTTTTTGAACAGAAAATTAGTTGGAATCGTTAGCCGCACCATGTTGCGTTTGGAGAGCCCCTGAAGTGCCGAAACAGTGGCGCTCCCCCATATGTGACCCCATTTTGGAAACTAGACCCCTCATGGAATTTATCTAGATGTTTATTGAGCACTTTGAGCCTCTGGGGGCTTCACAAAAGTTAATAAAGTTGAGCCGTGAAAATAATAATAATAAAAAAAAAAAAAAAAAATTACCACAAAATTGTTACTTCAACCAGGTAGCTTTTTTTTCACAAGGGTATCAGGAAAAATTGCACCATAATATTTATGGTGCAATTTCTCCTGAGTACACAGATACCTCATATGTGGTGGAAATCAAATGTTTGGGCACACAACAGGGCTCGGGAATGCAAGGAGCGTCATTTGACTTTTCAAATGCAAAATTGTCTGGAATAATTAGCGTATTCCATGTTGAGTTTGGAGACCCCCTGAGGTGCCGAAACAGTGGAGCTCCCCCACATGTGACCTCATTTTGGAAACTAGACCCCCATGGCATAAAAAAAAAACCAGGGCGCACGCATGGATGTTCTGCAAAAAGGGGGGGGGGGGGGGACTAGGTGAGATGGAAAAAAGAAGTCCTGTCCAAAGTAGAGTACGACTGCAGGACGATTGCTGATCAGGTTCCTAATTGTTCAAGTTTTGCACAAAAAAAAAAGCAAAAACTCGAGCAAGAATTACGTACCTGATCAGCCAATCACGTAGCTGATCAGCACTTGATTGTGCCAAGCAGATGGGGGAGGAGGGGGGGAGAGGGAGTGGGAGATGCGATTGGGGATAGTTAGAAAAAAGCCACGAACAATACTTACAGGATGGATCAGAACAGCGGCAGATGGGGGGGGGGCGGCAGATGGGGGTGGCAGCGGCATATAAAGGGAGCATCTGTGAATATGAGGTGGCGGCGGATGCAGGAGCGGCGGAAGATGGGGTGAAGTGGAGGATGGGGGGAAGGGGCAAATGGAGACGGAGGGAAGGGGAGTGGGTTTTGAGTTTAGGGATAGTTACCTTACAGGATGGATCTATGCAGCAGGATTACAGGAGATGAAGGAGGCAGCAGATCGGGGAGGGTGGAAGGTGGGAGAGCGGGCAGCAGATCACGGGAGTGACAGGTGAGCAGAGCACAGATCATGGGGGTGAGAGGTGGGGGGAGAGTGGACAGCAGATCACGGGGGGCAACAGGTGAGGGAGAACACATCACGGGTGCGACAGGTGAGGGAGCACACATCACGGGGGTGACAGGTGAGGGAGCACACATCACGGGGGTGACAGGTGAGGGAGCACACATCACGGGGGTGACAGGTGAGGGAGCACACATCACGGGGGTGACAGGTGAGGGAGCACACATCACGGGGGTGACAGGTGAGGGAGCACACATCACGGGGGTGACAGGTGAGGGAGCACACATCACGGGGGTGACAGGTGAGGGAGCACACATCACGGGGGTGACAGGTGAGGGAGCACACATCACGGGGATGACAGGTGAGGGAGCACACATCACGGGGGTGACAGGTGAGGGAGCACACATCACGGGGGTGACAGGTGAGGGAGCACACATCACGGGGGTGACAGGTGAGGGAGCACACATCACGGGGGTAACAGGTGAGGGAGCACACATCACGGGGGTGAGGGGGCTGGCAGCCAATCACGGGGGTGAGAGCAGCAGCAGATCGGGGAGAGCGGGGGCAGATGGAGGAGGGCGGCGGCGGATCGGGAGGCTTTTCGTCGGTTTGATACAGTACAATGGCAGGGCGGCAAATTCCGGGTCCCATAACAGCATGGGACCGGAGCTTGTCGCCCTGCCATTGCACTGTATACACTCACTGTACTGGCGTGCTCCAGCACCGACAAGTGAAGCTGAGGGGGGCGGTCACCGGCAACAGGTCCACAGTGATTGGAGAGATCGGTCACAAGGCCGGTCTCTCCAATTAGAGCTGCTGGAGCAGGGGGAGGATGATCCAGCTGAGGTCACCCAACTCCAGCCAATGGTCAGGGCTATAGCTGCAATGACCATGGCTGGATTTCAATGGTTAAGCCACTTTCAATGACTTAGGCTATGTGCGCACTTACCGGATTTTGCCGCGGATTTTTTGCGGTTTTGCTGCATGTTTCGCTGCAGAAAATGTTCATAACATCTCTGCAGTGAATCACCAGCAAAACCTATGGGCAAAAAAAATCCTGTGCGCACTAGGCGGAATTTGACAGCTGCATGTTTTCCTGCGGGATTCCCGCAGCAAAAACAATTGCATGTCAATTCTTTTCCGCATGTCGCTGCGGGATTTGACTCCATTGACTCCAATGTAATCGTGAAATCCCGCAGGGAATAACGCAGGAAGCAAATTCTGTGCGGTTCACTGCGTTTTCCTGCGTTATTCCCTGCGGTATTTCGCGGTTTACCTCCGGTAATGTACATCGCCTGTCTGCGGTTTTGCAGGGAAGTGATGTCATTACAGGAAGAGGAAGCCGTGCAGAGAGTAAACACACACAGATCACAGACATCACAGACATAGAACACAGACACAGGACACAGACACATAGAACACACATAGAAAGAAAACGAAAATATAGAAAACAAAGAACGTGGGCTCCGCTGTATATTTACCATCCAGCCGAGGTAAGCACACAGCGGCGGCCCGGTATTCTCAGGCTGGGGAGGGAGAGGGGCAGGGTTAATGTCCCCCGCCTCACTCCCCCTCCCGCAGCCGAGAATATCAGCCGCAGCTGCCCCGGGACTGTCGCATGCATTATGCGGCACTACCGGAGTGTCCCCGGCTCTTCCTGCCGCTGTGTAGCAGTGGCAGCAGGGTAATACAAGGGGTTAATGGTGGTGGATCATTTCCATTAACTCCAGGCTTGATCATGGCAGCGTCTATGTGACAGCTGACATGATCAACCCGTAAGTAAAGTGAATAAAACACACACACACCGAAAAATCCTTTATTTTAAATAAAACAAACAAGCCTCGTTCACCATTTTATTAACCCCTCCCGCACCAAAGCTCCGGCGTAATCCACAGCTCCGACGTCTTGCGCTGCTTACATTCAGCCGCGACTGTCACAGACACAGCGCTGAATGAATGCAGCAGACAGCAGAGGTAATTACCGGTCATTTCCCACAGCCGGTAATGTGAACTCACTGCCGACCGTGGGAAATGCAGCGATCTGTCCTCTATCTATCCCTCTATCTATTCTTCTGTCTATCTATCTACTATCTCAGAAATAAATGACTTTTTTTTTTTTTTTTCAATGTGCTTTATTGCATTGAATGCAATAAAGCACATCCCAACCCGCACGCGGCAAAACCGCGGCAATACCGCGAACAATACCGCGGTGAAACCGCAGCAAACCGCTCAAGAAAATTCCATTTCCCAGTGCGCACATAGCCTAAAACATTACAGTGGCTGTGATTGGCTGAGCAGCGTTAGTCAGCCAATTACAGCCTCCGTAGGTCCGCCCCTCCTGAGGTAAGGCACAGGTCCCCTCCTTCCCAAATCTGCGGTTTGTGTGAACCGATCGCAGTCACCGGGACTCCGGTGCGCGATTTCGCCATGACTGATAGATCCGTCATAGGTCTTTAAGTACCAGGGCACCATGACGGATCTATCCTTCCAAGGTCGTGAAGGGGTTAACAGCTGAAAATGTTAGGAAATCTGCTGGGTCCTAAAGAGAAAGTGATAAACCACAAGCAGGGAAAAAGAGAAAGTTGGAGAGCAGCTTGTGTAGCCAAACGCTGCGATCATCTAAACCAAAAAGTACAGGACTGTCTGTCATGTGTGACAAAAAAATAAAATATAGCTCCGGCACGCCTTGAAGAAAATAAGGCAGAAAGTCTCGGGTAGTGCTGAATGAGTTTTTATTTGAACAAAAAGAGGGTAAAGTCTGTCCCAACGTATCAGTCCACTTAGGACCTTTCTCAAGGGTTACAGATACCTCTCAAGACCAGTCCTGACACACATGTAGCTGGCACTGATGCACAGTAACTGGATCAAAGGATTTTCCTCTCCAAGTGAAGGCATCTACCTTGTTGCACCATAGCAACATACTCCATACTATCCTTTGACAGACTGGACACGTGACACTCCCGTCCAGTGACCCTGTCATCCCGTTCCCATCACTGCAATGTGATAAGCTGTGTTTTTGCCCTGTTTATCCTGAAGTCACAGGACATCCCTCTGGACATAACACATTGTATGATTATATTGACCCACCCCGTCCTCCAGTACATGAGCAGACTACACTTTAGTCTCCCGTCTCCCTAGGATACCCTAATACGGCTCTTCCCGGTATCATAGAATTACCTTAGAGCAAAACTTTTATCACACGGTTACAGTACCTAATCCTACATCTACACATCTATGACGATCCCATACGGTTTATTTTGGTGCATATTCAATTTCTGACTCTAATATTTTAGTCTGATAGAACCCTTGAGAAAGGTCCTAAGTGGACCGATACGTTGGGACAGACTTTACCCTCTTTTTGTTCAAATAAAAAAACTCATTCAGCACCACCCGAGACTTTCTGCCTTATTTTCTTCAAGGTGTGCCGGAGCTATATTTTATTTTAGTGGCTATTTTTTCTCCAGAGCACCCAACTGGATAGTGAGCCAGGTTTATCTATGTCATGTGTGACACACTCGTGACATTTGGACACTGTGCTGACAGACACAGCTAACCTTCTTGCCACAGCTTGCATTGATGTGCCATCCCGGATGAGCTGCACTACCTCAGCAACTTCTGTGGTTTGTAAACCCTGCTTCATGCAATTCTAGGGGTGACAGCAATGACAAAATGCAAAAGTGACCAAAACAACAACCAAAAAGGATGAGAACAGAGAAATGATCTGTGATCACCACCGGCAGAACCACTCCTTTATAGGTGTTGTCTTGCTAATTGCCTAACATTTCTACTTGTCTGTTCCATTTGCACACCAGCAGGAGAATTTGATTCACAATCCGTGTTGCTTCATCATTGGACAGGTTGACTTCACAGAAACGTGATTGACTTGAACAACTTAACATTATGTTGTTAAAGTGTTCCCTTTAATTTTTTTGAGCAGTGTACTACTGCAGTTTATAGTTTAAGGGAACCTGTCACCAGGATTTTCCCTTATAAGCTGCGGCTACCACCAGTAAGCCATTATATACAGGATTCTAGAATGCTGTATATAAAAGCACAGGCCACTCTGTATAAGGTAAAAAAAAGAACCTTTATTCAACTCAGTTGTGTGGGAGTCGGGTCCAATGGGCATCAATTGTCTCGGTCCGGCACCTACTCTATCCTGTGCAGTCACCATCCTCCTTACCAGCACCGTGTGGATGACATGTCCTACATCATCCACACAGAGGCCTTCTTTGAACAAGTACAAGTGCACTGATCTGAGCTCAGCAGGGCAGACCAAAGTATTGTATTGTAGTGCGGATGCATGGCTGGTCTTTGATCTTTCGTCACACCTGCGCATTACAGTACTTTTCTCTGCCCTCAGCAGGGCAGATCAAAGTGCACCTGCACAGTAGCACAATGGAGGCCTGTGTGGATAATGATCAATTGATCAATTATTTGCTAAAAATCTCATTTTTTATTATAATACAGTTGGAATAAATCTGTGAATTTTCACTTTTTATAAGATGCATACCATTTTCAGATCATGCTGGCTCCCCTCTCTCTGTGTGGATAATGTAGGATGCATCATCCACACGGAGCTGGGAAGTAGGATGGCAATGGATAGAAGATAGGAGGCGCCGAAAGGAGACCAACGATGTCTTTCGGACCCAACCGCCCCCGCAGGTGAGTTTAATAAAAGCTATTTTTTTTAAATTAGTGGCCTGGGCACTTATATACAGCATCTTAGAAAACTGTATAAAAGGGCTTACTGGTGATGGCCGCAGCTTATAAGGGAAAATCCTGGTGACTGCTTCCCTTTAAACTGTGGTTGTCCTACGAAGCTCCACTGCAGACTTGGCTTCATAACTTCTAATCAGGAAGCAATGGAGGACTTAAGCAGACCTTGGCTGCCATGGTAACCTGTCGCACCCCATAATTGCGTTTCAGTGAGTCGTTATGAGTGCAGTTGATGGGTGCTGGTCCACATGCACACTGGCAAAATTTACCATTTAAATGTCGCTGTCAGTGATTGATAGGGCCATTTTGGCCATTTAAATGTTCAAACTGCAATGATCGGAAATTGTTCACAGCACAGCCGAGTATTTTGTAGGTTCAGTTCTGCCCAAACATATGATGTAATCTTATTGATGTAGCCATGAAAAGGTTAAACCAATCAATACGATCAGAATACGTGCAACAGAGATTGCTCTTGAAAATGTTTGATTCACAGAACTTTCATAAATTTAGGATGGGACATCAAAAAGGCTTGCATTTTATGATCAAGTCTCTACGTACTTTGAATAGAATTTACATTACATAACCCAATAATACCAACTTTATTATGTGACCTAGGTGACCCAATTTTACTTGCCATCACTTTTCCTGCCGCTTAGATTTGTAAATATGGAATTTTAAAAGTTTCAGTCCAGTAGTTAACAACAAAGCAATTGGGTCATTCCACATCAAGTGGACCAGTTTTAAAAATCGTCCCCACTCGACCTTCTCCGATTTTGTTGAAAATATATAAGGATGTACATGTATGTTTGAAAAGAGGTTCTGTAAATTTTTAGGGCCAGATCTCAAATACATTGGGCACTGTTGACCTTTCACTGGAGGTTCCACCAAGCCTGTAGCTTCAGCTAAGAGGATTTTGCAAACTTTGGCACATAGCCATTAAAGTTCTATACTGGCTATGATGCTGAAATTTGGCATACTAGCTCAACTTTTGCTGCTAAACACGATAAAATTATTACCGGCTATGACAAAACAATATTTCGGCCGCAATTTTGTGTCAAAGTAGCTTGTAAAACTCGTTGCATAAAATTTATGCCTAACTTTGCCCATATATAACTCAAGACCAAAAACCAATAGTAACTGGTGCTTTGCCCTGTACACCAAACATCTACATGACTTTGCATTGCTGCAATATCACGGTCAAAGCATATGTATTTTTGGAAATATTCACACCCACATATGATGAAAAACTTAAAAAACCCGAATTTTACCTATTTTTAGGTCAAATTTCTCAAAAAGGGTACCTCTAAAATATATTAATTCTGATATTATAAAGAGCACATTTTTCTCTACAAGGATCATTGTTTTTTTTTTTTGGAGTCTCAGTTTAAGAAAAGAAAAATGCCACTGAACATGGTGTTATTAATACACAATGAATGGTAACTACACTTTTCAAACCCTTGCGTTGGTCAATGGTGGTTATACCACAACCAATTCCCTAAGAATTGGTATTATAATCCTATTAAGAATTGTAATAATGCTGTCTTTCGAGAATTGGCAGCCCCATCACCTAGGAGCCATGGCCGATAGCCGTGCAAGGCCAGCCGCGGGCGGTCTCTTTATCGCAGGTTCCGAAGCCTCAGGGTGGGTGTCTTTGCCTAGGATCCCAAGCCTAATATTGGGTATCTTTTGTTGGTTCCCAAGCCATAATGTTCAGTCTAAGTGGTCTGGAATTGTTGCTGAATTTGCAACATAATCGGTTCAGAGGAAGCTGTATTATCGGCCCATTGTTGTTGCAGCTGGTGCTGGAATTATTGCAATGATTGACTGCTCAGGAATCCAACATGTATTATTTCTCACAGGCCAGTGAAAGAAGCTAGCTGGTCCATGAGGATGCATAAAATTTATTAATGCATCATGGTCGTCGACTGAAATTTCAGAAATATTTCCAATCCACCAGTTCCTATCGTAAATGCAGGCAATGTATTGCCCTGGCTGGAGGTTTGCAATTGGCACAAACGGCATTTCTGATCTGACAGATCTATCTACATAGGCAATGAAAAATGATGGGTCATTTGACACCCTTGAAATGCGAATCTTTTTGTCATCAATTGGCACAAACTGGTGATTTTCTCTTGTTCCAACAATTGTATGTCAAACAACAAGGACAAGGCTAACAAATTGATAGCTCGCAAATTCTTTTTGGTGTTATGACCTTTCTTCCCAAAAGGATTGCAACACGATTTTTGCAAATGCTCATATTTGGTCAAGAATGAAGCTTCATGGTGTAAACAGATTTGTGAATGTTCGTCAAAATTTAGTCCCACTCGTCGACGCAGCAATTTCTGTTCATCCAATCCAAAGCTGGTAAACAATTTCAACTCATCCTTGCTATGGGTGAATGTCTTAAGGTGGCACTTCGAATTGTTCACAAGGCCGATAGAGCACTGGGCCGATTCTTCATCAATTTCATTCTCCATCGCTAAAAAATAAATATATGCATTAAAATGTAACAATAGTCAATAACTTTTCATAAATAAAAAGATTTTTAGGTTTTTGATTATAATAGACATTGCTAGCAACAATATACAACTCTGTAACGTGATAAGAATCTGAAAATCAAACACAAAATCAATGCATTACGCGCATAAATAACACCATGTTCAGTGGCATTTTTCTTTTCTTAAACTGAGAGACTCCAAAAAAACCCAAAATGATCCTTGTAGAGAAAAATGTGCTCTTTATAATATCAGAATTAATATATTTTAGGGGTACCCTTTTTGAGAAATTTGACCTAAAAATAGGTAAAATTTGTTTTTGTTTTTTTTTTTAAAGTTTTTCATCATATGTGGGTGTGAATATTTCCACAAATACATATGCTTTGACCGTGATATTGCAGCAATGCAAAGTTATGTAGATGTTTGGTGTACAGGGCAAAGCACAAGTTACTATTGGTTTTTGGTCTTGAGTTATATATGGGCAAAGTTAGGCATACATTTTATGCGATGCGTTTTACAAGCTACTTTGACACAAAATTGCGGCCGAAATATTGTTTTGTCATATCCGGTAATAATTTTATCGTGTTTAGCAGCAAAAGTTGAGCTAGTATGCCAAATTTCAGCATCATAGCCAGTATAGAACTCTAATGGCTATGTGCCAAAGTTTGCAAAATCCTCTTAGCTGAAGACGCAGGCTTGGTGGAACCTCCAGTGAAAGGTCAACAGTGCCCAATGTATTTGAGATCTGGCCCTAAAAATTTACAGAACCTCTTTTCAAACATACATGTACATCCTTATAAATTTTCAGCAAAATCGGAGAAGGTCGAGTGGGGACCACTGGTCCACTTGACATGGAATGACCCAATATCTTTCAACAGGCTACAATTAACCTACACTTATCCATATACATATTTGCAACACCAAATTAAAAAATGACATTTGACTACAATAGTTTTATTTTTTTAAAGGATTTTGATGCATTCACATAAAAACAATGATTTTAAAACACAATTTATGTCTGATACCTGGCTGCAATACCACAAGATTTCATGATTGAATTTACAGAGCCAAGAAGAAAAAAAAACAAAAAAAAACAACCAAAACAGTACAGCTCATAGCTAACACCTGCAAGCATTTTTTCTTTTTTGGTGGTTGCCTTATGCAGTATCTGTAACAAAGAAAAATAGAAAAATAATATGTTAATATATGTAGATGGAAGCATACATTTTTTTTTAAATGTGGTAGTTTGTAACTAATTCAAATCACAGCAGGGAGCAAATTAATTATTGAGTAGTGTGCAGACAGTAAATAAAATTGAGAGTCATCACTGGTTAATATATCTTTACCTTTTTACCATATTTCATTGGCTACAAAGTTGCCACCCTGACAGGACATATGAGACTAGTCCTCGATACAAATAGCCATATGTCAGCCTGTATTCGCAGCTAGATACAGGATGCAGCATCCTGAATAGGGCTTGTGCAGAAAATATACCCTATGGGAACAAACATTCTAGAAATAGAAGGAAACCCCTATGGCTAAATAGATCTGTAAGGGAAGCAATAAAAGAAAAACAGAAAGCCTTAAAAGAATTAAAGAGGGTAGGTAGTGATGAGGCATTATATAATTATAGAAAATTAAATAAAATATGTAAAAAGCAAATTAAGTTAGCTAAGTTTGAGACAGAGAGACTCATTGCGAGAGAAAGTAAAAATAATCCTAAAATATTCTTTAACTACATAAACAGTAAAAAACTGAAAAGCGATAGTGTTGGCCCCCTTAAAAATAGTCTTGGTGAAATGGTGGAAGGGGATGAGGGTAAAGCCAACCTGCTGAATGACTTTTTTTCTACGGTTTTTATACAAGAAAATGCCATGGCAGATGACATGACCAGTGATGCCATAAATTCACCCTTGAATATTACCTGCTTAACCCAGCAGGAAGTACGCCGCCGCCTCGAAATCACTAAGGTTGACAAATCTCCGGGCCCGGATGGCATACACCCCAGAGTACTACAGGAATTGAGTTCTGTGATAGATAGACCATTATTTTTAATCTTCTCAGATTCCTTAATAACAGGGTCGGTACCGCAGGACTGGCGCATAGCAAATGTGGTGCCAATATTCAAAAAGGGGACAAAAACTGAGCCAGGAAATTATAGGCCGGTAAGTTTAACCTCTACGGTTGGTAAAATCCTTGAGGGTTTCTTGAGAGATGCTATACTGGAGTATCTCAAGAAAAATAACCTTATGACAGAGTATCAACATGGGTTTATGAGGGATCGATCCTGTCAAATTAATTTGATCAGCTTCTATGAAGAGGTAAGTTCAAGCTTGGACCAGGGAAATGCAGTGGATGTTGTGTATATGGACTTTTCAAAAGCTTTTGATACGGTGCCACACAAAAGGTTGGTACATAAAATGAGAATAATGGGGATAGGGGAAAATATGTGTAACTGGGTTAAAAACTGGCTCAGTGATAGGAAACAAAGGGTGGTTATTAATGGTACGTACTCGGACTGGGTCTCAGTTTATAGTGGGGTACCACAGGGGTCAGTATTGGGCCCGCTTCTTTTCAACATATTTATAAATGACCTTGTTGGGGGCATGCGGAGTAGAATTTCAATATTTGCAGATGATACTAAACTCTGCAGGGTAATCAATACAGAGGAGGATAATTTTATATTACAGGGAGATTTATGTAAATTGGAGGATTGGGCTGAGAAGTGGCAATTGAAGTTTAATGTAGATAAATGTAAGGTCATGCACTTGGGTAGAGGAAATAACATTTATGATTATGTACTTAATTGTAGAACACTGGGTAAAACAGACACAGAAAAAGACTTGGGTGTATGGGTGGATGGTAAACTTCACTTTAGTGGACAGTGTCAGGCAGCTGCTGCCAGGGCTAATAAAATAATGGGATGTATTAAAAGAGGTATAAGTGTTCATGAAAAAAATATACTTCTACCTCTGTACAAGTCACTAGTGCGACCGCACTTAGAATACTGTGTACAATTCTGGTCACCGATATATAAGAAGGACATAGCTGAACTGGAGAGGGTGCAGAGAAGAGCCACCAAGATTATTAGAGGAATGAGTGGGCTGCAATACCAAGACAGATTATTAAACTTGGGGTTATTTAGTCTGGAAAAACGAAGGCTTAGGGGAGATCTAATCACAATGTATAAATATATGAGGGGACAGTACAGAGACCTTTCCAAAGATCTTTTTACACCTAGGCCTGCGACTGGAACACGGGGGCATCCGCTACGTCTTGAGGAAAGAAGGTTTAATCATAATCACAGACGAGGATTCTTTACTGTACGAGCAGTGAGACTATGGAACTCTCTGCCGCATGATGTTGTAATGAGTGATTCACTACTAACATTTAAGCAGAGCCTGGATGCCTTTCTTGAAAAATGTAATATTACCAGTTATGTATATTAGATTTTATGACAGGGTATTGATCCAGGGAACTGGTCTGATTGCCGGATGTGGAGTCAGGAAGGAAATTTTTTCCCCATTGGAACTTGTTTGCCACATTGGGGTTTTTTTGCCTTCCTCTGGATCAACATGTTAGGCTACGGGTTGAACTAGATGGACTTAGAGTCTCCCTTCAACCTTAAAAACTATGATACTATGAAGTCATTCAAAACTAATTTTATAAATTTTATAGCATAAATTCTAACATTAACTCTTTCACCATCTGGCGATTTATCGTTTTTGATTTTTTCCTCCCTTTCTTCCAAGAGCCTTAATTTAATGCATTAAAGGGACAGATACGACCTTGGACGTACAGGTACGTCCAATGTGTTGAAGGGGTTAAAGGGGACCAGAGTTGTGACTCAACCCAAGAAATCAGGTGTTATCCCTTCCCAGAAAAAGCAATTTTCCTTTTTGCTCTTTTGTTTTTTCTCCTTTTATTCCAAGAGTTATAAAACTTTTTTACTTTTGTGTCAACATAGCCTTGCGAGACTTTTTTTTTGCAGGACAAGTTGTACTTTTCAATGACCCCATTCATTTTATCATGTGATGTACTGGAAAGCAGGAAAAAAAAAATCTGAGTACAGTGAAATAGCAAAAAAACCCCACAATAACGCCATTGTTTTTACCAAAAAGTGAACTAAATAAAAAAAACAATGTGAAAATTAGATTCTCCATGTCAGCAAAATTATGACAACACCAATATAGGCATAGTTTTTGTCTTGAATAAGTGGTCTCCAAAACAATTTCAGAAATTTGTAGAAAAAAAAAAAAAGTGCTTGTGAGGCTACTTTCTAAGAGTGGTAATGTTTACAATTTTTGGGAGCTGGAGCTGTGTGAAAGCTTGCTTTATTACAACCTGAGCTGATGTTCTTATTATAAAAACAAAATGTGCGGCCAGAGCAACCAGATCAAGGAACCCAAAAATGGATTAAAATATCAAAATTTTAATTGGGAAAATTAAAAAACACACATGACATACAATACAGAGAGGTCACAATGAGTACAAGAGTACATCCCAAGAGGAAGAACAACCAGAAAACATTGGTGATTCAAAGTACATACATTGCAGGTTAAATGCATTGACAAGTGACTGGATAAGTGTTTAATATCAGTCTGATATAGTGCCGCACAACCAGTTCTACCCTATCCTACTGTATCCTAACCTATCCCTTGTAGACTGTGTGCCCTCGCGGGCAGGGACCTCTATCCTCCTGTACCAGTCTGTGAATTGTATTGTTTATGATTATTGTACTTGTCCCTATTATGTACACCCCTTTCACATGTAAAGCGCCATGGAATTGATGGCGCGATAATAATAAATAATAATAATAATAATAATAAATACTACAAATAATCGTGTTTCGCAATATGCTTTCTTAGGCTGGAAACACACTTATGCGTGTAAAATCGGTCCGAGTTGCATGAAAAAAAAACTCGGCCGATTTTAGTTCACGTTAGGTCAGTGTGCACTGCAAGTGCAATGCTTTTTTTTAATTATTTAATGACTAGCAGAGCGTGTGTGATCCTTTTTTTTCTGAGCAGCTGTCATCTGCCATTCAGCTCTGCTACATGTCCCCTGACAGCAGCCACAGACAAAGCAATGTAGCAGAGCTGAATAGCCGCTGACAGCAGACACAGAGCGATGTAGCAGAGCTGAATAGCCGCTGACAGCAGACACAGACAGAGCCGCATGATCAGAATGAAGTCGGATGAACGTCACCCGACTTCATTGTCATCCTGCGGCTTTGTCGGTGTGGCATGGCCTGATTTTCGGTCACCGGTGAAGGTCTTGCCGGTCACCGCACATCCCCTGAGTGACCGCAGTGAGCCACGCGATCAGCGGTCCAGTCACTGAGGTTACCCGCGGCCACAGCAGAAGTTCTCCCGCTGAGATCTGTGCCCGTGGGTAACCTGAGTGATGTCATCGCTGATAGCGCGACTCACTTCATTCGCTGCGGGGAGCTCACAGAGAGCGGTCGTGGTATGTGACTGCTCTCTGTCAGCTTCCGATGTAGCAGAGCTGACAGCGTCGAGGGACCTCTGTGGAATACGTCGGACATGGAAGGGTATTTGGGGTCTTGAATAAAGTGGTGAAAGAGGTTGTTTTTTTTGTTATTTATTTCAAATAAAGGTTTTTTGGGTGTATGTCTTAATTTTCTTAATCTTACAGGTTAATCATGGAAGGTATCTCGGGGAGACGCCTGCCATGATTAATCTAGGACTTAGTGGCAGCTATGGGCTGCTGCCATTAACTCCTTATTACCTCGATTGCCACCGCACCAGGGCAATTCGGGATGGCCGGGTACAGTCCCGGGACAGTCGCTTCTAATGGATGCGGCTATTCTGGGCGGCTGCTGGCTGATATTGTTAGGGTGGGGGGATCCCCATAACGTGGGGCTCCCCATCCTGAAAATACCAGCCTGTAGCCGTGTGGCTTTACCCTGGCTGGTATTAAAATTGGGGGGAACCGCACGCCATTTTTTTTTATTTTTTACTGCATTATATAGACCCACCCACCGGCAGCTGTGATTGGTTGCAGAGAGACAGCTGTTACTCATCGTGGGGGCGTGTCTGACTGCAACCAATCATAGGCGCCGGTGGGCGGGGAAAGCAGGGAATAAGAGATTGAATAATGAGCGGACGGCTTTTTCAAAAGAGAAGCCGCCGGAGCAGTATGAACGCCGTGCAGCGCCACACCGGTGACCGGGGATCAGTGAGTAAGAGAGGGGGGGAGGGATAGACCGACATGGACAGAGAGAGAGAGAGACAGACCGACAGAGAGAGAATAGAGACCGAGAGGGAGAGACCGACTGACAATAATCGCATGTTTCTGAAAACACTGGAAATGAGTGAGGTCTCACAATGTCGGTCAATCTCTATGATTGACCGACATTGTGAGACCTCACTCATTTCCAGTGTTTTGAGAAACATGAGATTAATGTATTTAGAAAAACGAATGTCACTAAGATGGTGTGAGTGCCGGTCCGTGTTACATGCATTTTTTTTTACGCTCCCATAGAGTTGCATTGGAGAGACTCGGCGAGAAATTCTCCAAAAAGCAGCATGCTGCGATTTTTTTCTCAGTCCGATTTGGACTGAGAAAAAAATAGCAGATGGGAGCTGCCTCATTGTTTAACATGTGTCCGAGTGCAATGCGAGACTCTCTCGCATTGCACTACTGCGATAAAATCGCAAGTGAGAAGCCGGCTTTAAGGGAGGAGTGGGAGACCACTCCTTCCTTGAGAATGCATATCGCTAAATGCGTGTTGGGCTGCATGTGAACCTCTACATGGGTGAGTGTGCACTATACGATCGCATTAGGCGATGGATATATGGATTTCTTGTGCCTGATATACTATCCTGATTATTTGTATTTAAACATTTATCCAGTCCCTTGTCAATGCATTTGAGCTGCACTGTATGTACTTTGAATCACCAATGTTTTTGAGTTGTTCTCCCGCTTGGGGCGTACTATTGAAATCCTTGTGACCTATTTATTATATATCATGTGTGTTTTTTTAATTTTACCAATAAAAATGTTGATATGTTTTAATCCATTTTTGGGTTATTTGATCTGGTTGCTCTGGCCGCACATTTTGTTTTTTAGTTACTCCTTTGAGCGTTATACCAATTAGTATGGGGGGTGGGATTGCCCCTTTTTGAGTTGGTCCCTGACACCACTGATTTATAAGTGCCTCATGAATCTTGAATTGATTGATGTTCTTATTAGTAACATTTTGGGGTAGATGTAATGGTTTGTGTACCTCCTGGTGCAGTTTTTTTGCGGTGGCCGAAAAACTGAAATTCTGGAGTTTTGATTTTGTTTTTTCTTGATACAACATTTAGTGATGGGATTAATTTATTTTATATTTTCATAGATCATACTCTTATGAACATAATGGTACAATATGTGTATTAAAAAAAACCCTTCATTTTGAATGGGGGGAAAAGGAGGAAATTTAACTTTTATATTTTTTTTAACTGTATATTTTTTTGTCACAGATTGACAGCTGGTCAGAATTGCTATCATGTGACTGGGAAGAAGACTGGAGTGGCACTGGGAAGTGGGTGAAGACAACCTGTGAGTAATTACACTATAGCGACAAAAGCATATACACTAGTTCACGCAATTGCTATAAATGCCAAACAGAAAAGTAATCAAAATAACAATTGTGTTTTTTGTTCACCCTCCTCCTTAACAATATATAATAAAAAGCAAATTAAATATTGGATGTGTCCTAAAATGATTTACATAAATAAGTCATCTTGTCATGCAAAAGAGTGTCTCAAAAAATCGTGCTACAGTTTTTATTTATTTTTTAATAAAAAGTTCAGTTTGTTTTAACACTAAATAAAAATATAAATAAAAAAAAATACAAGTCTGCTATTGTAATCTTAACAACTTGAAGAATCATGGTAACATTTCATTTTTATCAAAAAGGAAAAAAAACAAATAGTCCAACTGGGAATCCACAGGATGACTAAAAACTAGTGATGGGGGTGATCCAAATCTGTAAAGATCAGGAATCGTACCGATCACATAGTGATCGTATACATGATCCAGAGCTTTCCTGGGACTTTTCCCGGGGCTTTCGCGTCTGTCCGATCATTGCTGTGCCCCCCGGTAATCACCTCTGACTAAAAGGACCTTTCGTGACGTCCTAGCCATGTGACCAGTCAGGTGTGAATGTTGTATTACCTCATTGGCTACAGACTGGTCACATGACTATGACGTGAAAGGTCCTGGTAATTGAACTTTCATTGTCACTGTACGAGTGTCGCATCGCGGTGTACAATCTCCTGAAAGGAGCGGTTGGCTGCATATATTTCCATGTAGCTGAGGTGCTCCTGTCCTGAGAGCGTCAGGTGCGAGGTGATGCAATGCGAGACTCAAGTGCAATCATACACTCACTGTCCGCCTGCTTCTCGCTCTGTACAAAGCGATGTAGCAGAGCTGACATGGCTCTCTGCTTCTCGCTTTGTATAGACTGTGTCTGTGCACAGTATTGAAGCAGAGTTGAAATTGCTGTACCTGAGGATTATGTCGGACTAAAAATTGTTTTTATAATAAAGATGGAGTCTCTAAATTTTTTATTTCTAATAACATTTTATCTGTTTTTTTTTCTTTTTTATACTGTTAACTAGAAATTCATGGTGGCCATGTCTAATTTGGCGTGACACCATGAATTTCAGGCTTAGTACTATCTGAGAATACAAAGCTGTTATTAACATGTTTATTACCCTGCATTTCATCCGGCACCAGGGCCGCTGGTGATCTGGGTAAAACGCCTGGAAATGCCTGCCTGGCTTTACCTGACTGGCTATCAAAATACGGCGCGAGCCCACACATTTTTTTTTCAATTATTTTTTTAAATAAGAAAAAATGAATGAGCTTCCCTGTATTTTGATCGCCAGTCAGGTAAAACCAGGCAGATGGGGGTGGCAGTCCGTAGCCATCTGCTGTATCTGCGCTGAAAATCAAAAATACTGCGGAGTGCTACATCATTTTTCTAAATTATTTATTGTTATACAAATATATATTGTGTACATAGATAGATAGATATATATATTATATATATATTATATATATATATATATATATATATATATATATATATATATATATATATATATATATATATATATATATATATATAATAATATCTATGTCTATACACACACACACACACACACACACACACACACACATACATACATACATACAGTGCCTTGCGTAAGTATTTGGCTCTTTTGCATTCCTGTTATGGTGAAGAATCAACAAGTGGGACACAATTGTGAAGTTGAATGAAATTTATTGCTTATTTTAAACTTATTTTTTTTTAAGAAATAACTGAAAAGTGGGGCAAGAAATATTATTCGTCCCCTTTACTTTCTGTGCAGAAAACTCACTCCAGAAGTTCATTGAGGATCTCTGAATGATCCAATGTTGTCCTAAATAACTGATGATAAATATAAGCGACCTGTGTGTAATCAAGTCTCCGTATAAATGCACCTGCTCTGTGATAGTCTCAGTGTTCTGTTTAAAGCGCAGATAGCATCATGAAGACCAAGGAACACAACAGGCAGGTCCGTGATACTGTTGTAGAGAAGTTTGAAGCCGGATTTGGTTACAAAAAGATTTCCATAACTTTAAACATCCCAAGGAGCACTGTGCAAGTGATCATATTGAAATGAAAGGAGTATCATATGACTGCAAATCAACAAAGACCCGACCGTCCATCCAAACTTTCATCTCAAACAAGGAGAAGACTGATCAGATGCAGCTAAGAAGCCCCTGATCACTCTAGATGAACTGCAGAGATATACAGCTGAGGTGGTAAAGTCTGTCCATAGGACAACAATCAGTCGTTCACTGCACAAATCTGGCCTTCATGGAAGAGTGGCAAGGAGAAAGCCATCTGTCAAAGATATCCATAAAAGGTGTTGTTTAACCCCTTCACGACCGCGGGCAGTAAAATTACGTCCTATTTTAACGTGACTTAACGACCAGGGACGTAATTTTACTGCCTAAACTTCATTTGATTGCCGTGGCCATAGCAACGGCTTTCAAATGATGTCCCCTGCTGTTTCTTACAGCAGGGGACCTTTGCTTGACCCCAGGGGGGGTGGCATCGCCACCCCCCATAGGCGATCGATGTGATTGGCTGTTCAAATCTGAACCGCCAACCACATCGTTCGCACTAATTTCGGCAAAAATAATGCCCGAATTAGTGCGATACTGTGAGATCCTGCTATGATCTATTGTAGCAGCTACAGCAGATCATAGATGGATCTCAAACATGTCGCCCCCAGCCCCTGCAGCACTGATTGGAGCGATCGTGCTATGACGCGCAATCGCTCTTATCAGTGTGCAGTGGGGCGGTGTTATCTGCAGGTGGCCGCCCTCCCCAGGCCTGTGCTGGTCTGGGGACCCTCCCCCAACATGTCTGCAGCGTGCACTGGCTGGTACTTTTGGTACCACGCCACCGCTGCTGCTGCCGCCGCAGCCTCTGATGTCACCGCTCCTGCTCCAATGGTAAGTATTCCGCTCCCTGCGTGCTCCCGTGAAGGCCCCTGCGCGCTCCCGTGAAGGCCCCTGCCCGTGGCCCCCCCGATCTGCCCCCCTACGCCCCGATCTGCTCCCCACGTGATCTGCCTGCCTCCTCTGTCATCTCTATTCTGCTTCCAAAGTTCCTTCCTTCTGCCTTTGCTTCTCCGCCCCCTCTGCTCTCCCTCTCTGCCCCCCCTCTCCCCATCCCCCCTGCCCGACCCCCCCCTGACGTCCTCTTACCTGCCTTCACGGGTCGTCCGAGGTCTTCACTGGCCCGATCAACTCTGCCTCCATCGCTGGGTCCTTCTGCTGATCTGTCCAACGTCCTGCCTGCTGCTCGTGTAAAGCTGTCTATCTCACTGCCTTCTTGTTCCTCTGCAGTTCCTCTGGTCAGTGATCCTCTTGGTACTGTGAGTATAACTTTTTTTTTTTTTCTTGTATCCTGTCCATTTTTACACTTCATCCGTCCGTGCGTCCCGCCAAGCGCTGATCAGGGATACAGATAACGGATCTGCATCCGTGGTCAGTTTTCAGCGGGACTTTTTTTCCCATATCCCCGACGCTTCTTGTATCTCATCTGTCCATGCGTCCTGCCGAGCGCTGATCAGGGATGCACATAACATATCTGCATCCGTGGTCAATTTTTGGCGTGACTTTTTTCCGTATTCGCGACGCTTTTTGTATCGCACCCGTCCGTGCGTCCTGCCGAGCGCTGATCAGGGATGCACATAACGGATCGGCATCCCTGCTCAATTTTTGGCGTGACTTTTTTCCGTATCTGCGACGCTTTTTGTATCACATCCGTCCGTGCGTCCCGCCAAGCGCTGATCAGGGATGCACATAACGTATCTGCATTCCTGCTCAATTTTTGGCGAGACTTTTTCTCCGTATCCCCAACGCTTTTTGTATCTCATCCGACTGTGCGTCCTGCAGCGGCCGATCAGTGCACCGCGTCTGTGCATTTGAAAGTTAAATGGCGTTCCTTCTCTTCTGAGCCCCACCATGTGCCCAAACAATTACTTTCCACCACATATGAGGTATATATGTACTCAGGAAAAATTGCGCAATACGTTTTATGGTGCATTTTTTTCCTGATACCGTTGTAAAAAAAAAAAAAGCTACCTGGTTGATACAAAAATTTTGTGGTTAAAAAAAAATAATAATTTTCACGGTTCAACGTTATCAACTTCTGTGGAGCCCCTGGGGGTACAAGGGGCTCACCAAATATCTAGATAAATTCCTTGAGGGATCTAGTTCCAAAATGGGGTAATTTGTGGGGGAGCTCCACTGTTTAGGCACCATAGGGGGTCTCCAAACGTGACATGGCGTCCGCTAATGATTCCAACCAATTTTGCTGTCAAATGGCGTTCCTTCTCTTCTGAGCCCCGCCATGCGCCCAAACAATTACTTTCCACCACATATGAGGTATCTGCGTACTCAGGAGAAATTGCACAATACGTTTTATGGTGCATTTTTTCCTGCTACCCTTGTGGAAAAAAAAGCTACCTGGTTCAAGTGACAGTTTTGTGGTGAAAAAAAAAAAAATTGTATTCATTGTATTCATGACTCAACATTATCAACTTCTGTGGAGCCCCTTGGGGCTCGCTAAACATCTAGATAAATTCCTTGAGGGGTCTAGTTTCCAAAATGGGGTCACTTGTGGGGGAGCTCCATTGTTTAGGCACCTCAGGGCGTCTCCAAACGTGACATGGCGTCCGCTAATGATTCCAACCAATTTTACTGTCAAATGGCGCTCCTTCTCTTCTGAGCCCCGCTATGCGCCCAAACAATTACTTTCCACCACATACAGTGCCTACAAGTAGTATTCAACCCCCTGCAGATTTCGCAGGTTTACACATTCGGAATTAAATTGGCATTGTGACATTTGGTCTGTAGATCAGCCTGGAAGTGTGAAATGCACTGCAGCAAAAAAGAATGTTATTTCTTTTTTTTTTTTTCTTTTTTTTAAATTGTGAAAAGTTTATTCAGAGGGTCATTTATTATTCAACCCCTCAATTTACCAGAATTCTGTTTGGTTCCCCTAAAGTATTAAGACGTATTTCAGGCACAAAGAACAATGAGCTTCACATGTTTGGATTAATTATCTCTTTTTCCAGCCTTTTCTCACTAATTAAGACCCTCCCCAAACTTGTGAACAGCACTCATACTTGGTCAACATGGGAAAGACAAAGGAGCATTCCAAGGCCATCAGAGACAAGATCGTGGAGGGTCACAAGGCTGGCAAGGGGTACAAAACCCTTTCCAAGGAGTTGGGCCTACCTGTCTCCACTGTTGGGAGCATCATCCAGAAGCGGAAGGCTTATGGAACTACTGTTAGCCTTCCACGGCCTGAACAGCCTTTGAAAGTTTCCACCCGTGCCGAGGCCAGGCTTGTCCGAAGAGTCAAGGCTAACCTAAGGACAACAAGGAAGGAGCTCCGGGAAGATCTCATGGCAGTGGGGACATTAGTTTCAGTGAATACCATAAGTAACGTACTCCACCGCAATGGTCTCCGTTCCAGACGAGCCCGTAAGGTACCTTTACTTTCAAAGCGTCATGTCAAGGCTCGTCTACAGTTTGCTCATGATCACTTGGAGGACTCTGAGACAGACTGGTTCAAGGTTCTCTGGTCTGATGAGACCAAGATCAAGATCTTTGGTGCCAACCACACACGTGACATTTGGAGACTGGATGGCACTGCATACGACCCCAAGAATACCCTCCCTACAGTCAAGCATGGTGGTGGCAGCATCATGCTGTGGGGCTGTTTCTCAGCCAAGGGGCCTGGCCATCTGGTCCACATCCATGGGAAGATAGATAGCACGGCCTACCTGGAGATTTTGGCTAAGAACCTCCGCTCCTCCATCAAGGATCTTAAGATGGGTCGTCATTTCATCTTCCAACAAGACAACGACCCAAAGCACACAGCCAAGAAAACCAAGGCCTGATTCAAGAGGGAAAAAATCAAGGTGTTGCAGTGGCCTAGTCAGTCTACTGACCTTAACCCAATTGAAAACTTGTGGAAGGAGCTCAAGATTAAAGTTCACATGAGACACCCAAAGAACCTAGATAACTTGGAGAAGATCTGCATGGAGGAGTGGGCCAAGATAACTCCAGAGACCTGTGCCGGCCTGATCAGGTCTTATAAAAGACGATTTTTAGCTGTAATTGCAAACAAGGGTTATTCCACAAAATATTAAACCTAGGGGTTGAATAATAATTGACCCACACTTTTATGTTGAAAATTTATTAAAATTTAACTGAGCAACATAACTTATTGGTGTGTAAGATTTATGCATCTGTTCATAAATCCTGCTCTTGTTTGAAGTTTGCAGGCTCTAACTTATTTGCATCTTATCAAACCTGCTAAATCTGCAGGGGGTTGAATACTACTTGTAGGCACTGTATGAGGTATCGTCGTACTCAGGAAAAAAATGCACTATAAATTTTATGGTGAATTTTTTGCTGATACCCTTGTGAAAAAAAGCTACCTAGTTGAAGCAACAGTTTTATGGTAAAAAAAAATGTTTTTCTTTTCACAGCTCAACGTTATAAACTTCTGTGAAGCCCCCAGGTGTTCAAAGTGCTCACCAAACATCTAGAAAAAATATTTGAGGGCTCTAGTTTCCAAAATGGGGTTACTTGTGGGGGAGCTCCATTGTTTAGGCACCTCAGGGGGTCTTCAAACCCGACATGGCGTCCACTAATGAGTGCAGCTAATTTTGCACTCAAAATTCAAATGGCGCTCCTTGCCTTCCGAGCACTGCCGTGTGTCCAAACATTTGATTTCCACCACATATGAGGTATCAGCGTACTCAGGAGAAAATGCACAATAAATTGTATGGTGCACTTTCTCTTTTCTCCCTTGTGAAAATGAAAATTTTATGCCTAAAGTAACATTTTTGTGTTAAAAGTAAAATTTTCTTTTTTTGCTTCCACATTGCTTTGGTTCCTGTGAAGCAACCTAAAGGGTTAATAAACTTCTTGGATGTGGTTTTGAGCAGAGTGAGGGGTGCAGTTTTTAGAATGGGGTCACTTTTGGGTATTTTCTGTCACCTAGGTCTCTCAAAGTCACTTCAAATGTGATGTGGTCCCTAAAAAAAATTATTTTCTAAATTTTGTTGGAAAAATGAGAAATTGCTGATGACCTTTGACCCCTTCTAACTTCCCAACGAAAAAAAATTTTGTTTCGAAAATTGCGCTGATGTAAAGTAGACAAGTGGGAAAGTTTATTTAGTAACTATTATGTGTGACATATCTCTCAGATTTATGGGCATAAATTTTCAAGTTTAAAAATTGCGAAATTTTCAAAATTTTCGCAAAATTTCCTAAATTTTCACAAATAAACGCAAAAATTATCGGTTTAAATTTACCCCTGACATGAAGTACAATATGTCACGAAAAAACAATCTCAGAATCGCCAGGATCCGTTGAAGCGTTCCAGAGTTATAACCTGTCAAAGTGACACTGGTCAGAATTGCAAAAAATGGCCCGGTCATTAGGGCGTTTTAGTGGCCGGGGGTGAAGGGGTTAAAGTTTGCCACAAGCCACCTGGGTGACACATCAAACATGTTGAAGAAGGTGCTCTGGTCAGATGAAACCAAAATCAAACTATTTGGGCACAATGCCAAATGATATGTTTGGCATAAAAGCAACACTGTAAGGTGTTAAATACTGTTTGGATAGAGTCTAGGGCAAGGGTAGAAGGGAGACACAGGGACACAGGTTTGCTAAAGATTTCTTGTATTACTTCATACAAGGAAGTGCACAAAATATAAAGGGTTAAACCAGGGGTAGGGAACCTTTTTATTGCTGGGAGCCATTTGAAAATTTCTTTCAACCTTCGGGGCCGCACCAAATTATCAATGTGAAAATTACCCAGCTACATTTGGTCAAACAATTAATTAACTCACCCCTACTGTGTTGGTTGGAGCTGCTTCTCTTTGGTGCAGCAGTTAATTTTCGGTGACATTGATGATGTTGCTTCTCACAACTGCTTTTCCAGGATTGTCTCATTATTGAGCGCAGTCAACTCTGTGATAATAAGTGTTATGATCCAGAACCATGGAAGATCACCATAAATCATTGGTAAAAAGGTGACAAGAGCATTGGCAACTAATCTGGCCGCCATCCCCTTACTAACCATCAACACTAGAAGTAGCCGAGGGGTGAACTAATATCCTATGCACCGCAAACCCAGCCGGAGAACTAGCTATCCTAAAGGAAGGAAAGATGAATAGCTCTCTACCTCTGAAATAGACCATAAAGGTATAGCAAGCCCCCCACATTCAAAGACTGCGGTGATATAGGAAAACAATATACAGATAGATGATAGGATTAGCAAAGGTGAGGCCCCACTGACTAAATAGGACAGGATAGGAAAGGGGCTGATGGTGGCCAGAGAAAAACCCTACAAAAATCCAAATTCCTGATAGTACAAAATGCCCTCAGATCGCTGGATCTGAACTCCATCCTATACCAGGCGCTCTTGTCATACCAATGAACAGAAAGCAGGAATCATTACAAATTCAAGAAGCAACAAAAACATGGACTTATAGGAGCAATACTCCAAACATAGCTGCAGAGAGCTTCCCAGCTAAGCAACTGAGAGGGAAGATTCCTGCCTGCAAATAAACTGAAAACAACCACAGAAAATGACAAACTTAGATAAGAGCAACAAAACAACATAAAGAACCAAGCACTTATATGGGGTAGATGTGGTCTGGAGCAGGATGAGAAGGCTGGAAAACGAAAGAACAACCGACATCCGGCTCAGACTGCTAGCAGACCAAGGTTTAAATAGGCAGAGAGTTAGCAATGGAAATGCCCATTGCTCAAACACACCTGGTCTCTGTCCAAACCATTGCTGGCCACAAGAGGGAGCCTCACAGCAGCAAAAGCATAACTGACATTCACAACAAATAAGATTGGTAAATCCTATAAAATCTCATAACAGACACAAAGACTGCTGTACAGTAAACAAAATGAAGGGGTGCACAGCCGATAATAATAAAGGAGTGCTACCTAATGTGTGCAAAATGATGTACAAAGGAGAAAAAGAGCACACATGATTCAGGCGCACATCAAGAAATCTTTTTATGTATGTATATATTTTATTTTTATAAAAATAAACAATTTATTGGGTCCATGAAAAACACACACTATAAAATCATTTAAAATTATACAATACAAACACAGCCTCTGAAAAATGACTCCTGGATAAGACAGATATAGTGTTGTTAAAAATATACATCGATTGATTCTCCAAATCACAAATCTAAGGTAAATAGCAATTGCTTGCATGCAGAGGGTAAGCTCTATTGGTGAGGTAAACAGTTATATATAGAAACAGAGTATGGTACGATTATACATATACTATCTTATAAATAACCATATGCAAAGACGATAGCGGCATAACTAATACCAACAACAGTTGATTGGCCAAAGTGTAGCAATGTCAATTGATCATAGGCGTACATATCAAATCTACAGGGTTTAAATATGGAATAATACCAAAGATTGCTGGATATGCAATACTCGAGAAACCTAAGTATTTGGCTCTAGAAGGCAGAACCCTATAAAGGTAATGATGTAACCAGCATATACACATGCAATACTGAAGAGCTACCACCAGAACTACCTATATATATGCTAATAATATTGGCGCCAGATGTAAGTCCCTCAAGATTGCCAAAGAATTACACATGGTCAAAAATGGACCAAAGAAGTATCATCAAAGAAGCATAATTACCAACCGAGCCCGGTATGTAAGCAGAGCGGCATGCAAACAATAGGGAGAATAGCAAGGAGCAGAGTATGCTGTGAGGGAGCCCGTGGGGAGAGCCCCACGCGCTACGCTGACTAGCAGCTTCGTCAGGGGAGGTAATCCATGTGACCTAGTACCCATGTATATATAGGTGCAACTAATTAAGAAATTACCTGCCTGTTAGACCATTAGTACTAGGAACCACCACGGTGGTATGAGAGGCGGAAGCATTGACCATATAGGAGACGTGGGAGGATCAGAGCACAGAGTAGAGAGTCCTATCCGTGCGAGCCTTCATTCATAATGATAGGCACGTGACTTCACTCAAGCGGTCACGTGCACGGAAGTAAATACCATTGCCCAGACAGATACGGGAGCGAATGCTCAAATGGTTAATATGGGCACGTGACTTCACACAAGCGGTCACGTGTACGGAAGTAAGTAAATACCATTGCCCAAGCAGAGAGACAGAAGCGCATGCGCAAATACATGTTCTATTATCCGGTAATATAGAGACGCACAGTGTTGCAATGGAGTGACCAAAGTCACAAGATTAGTATATACAAGAGAGCGATCACTGTACAAAAATGTATGGGAAGGCCAGTATTCAAAATAAGAAGTCCACAATTAGTGAATCCGTGTCAACCTACAATCACATGACTACATACGTGCGATCGCGTGTGCAGACATAAAAGAAAAATGCCTTTTTAAACATAAGAAAACATGCGCTGTTGTAGCATGACATGGGAGAAGAAAATATACTTATCAGAAATACAACCCGATGATAGAATTTAACCAAGATTATATAATCAAAACACTTAATGAAAAGACAGAACATATGTTGGATAAGTCTTCCAAACCCCTATATCATAACAGGTGTTCACTTAGTGAGGGTTAGATGACACATATATATATGTACTAGAAGGTGGCCCGATTCTATGCATCGGGTATTCTAGAATTTATTGTGTAGTTAATGTATGATTTTTGTTATATATATATATAGATGTTGTTGTGTGTAGTTGCCAAGTGTTTGTGTAGGGGCTGTAAATGTTCTGGGTGTTGTCTGGGTGGGGGGTGTGTGAGAGCGGTGTTGTTTGTGTGTTTCGTTGTGTGTGTTGCGTTGTTTGTGGAGCGCTGTGTGTCTGCAGTGTTGTCTGTGTGTGGTGCTGTGTGTGTTGCGCAGTTTATGTGGGTGTGGGGTGCGTGTGTCTGTTTTAGGGGGAGGTATGTTTTGTGCAAAGTGTGTGTTGCGCGGTATGTGCGTATATTTGTGTGTGCCGCGGTGTTTGTGTGTGTACGGCGTTGTCTGTGTGTGTGGGTGTCTGTGTAGGGGGGTGTTTGTGGTTCCCAGTGTGTGTGTGGTGTGTTGTGCGGTGCGTGTGTGGCGGTGTGTGTGTGTTTTGGGGGGGGGGGTGTGCACCCCCTATTGTGCTCCATCCCCCATGCTGCACACCCCCATCGTGCTCCATCCCCCATGCTGCGCACCCCCCATCGTGTTTCATCCCCCCATTCTGGGCACCCCCCATCGTGTTTCATCCCCCCATTCTGGGCACCCCCCATCATGTTTCATCCCCCCCATTCTGGGCACCCCCCATCGTGCTCCATCCCCCATGCTGCGCACCCCCCCATTCTGGGCACCCCCCATCGTGCTCCATCCCCCATGCTGCACCCCCATCGTGCTCCATCCCCCATGCTGCGAACCCCCCATCGTGTTTCATCCCCCTATTCTGGGCACCCCCGATCATGGTCCACCACCCATGCTGCACCCCCCATCGTGCTGCATCCCCCATGCTTCACCCCCCATCGTGCTCCATCCCCCATGCTGCAAACCCCTCAGAGAGGAGTATAATAGGAAGAGTATAATGGGAGGAGTTGTCCTGGGGGGAGGTGTACAGGTGCCCAACGTGTACGGGGGGCGTAGCCTAGCGGCATAGTGGGGGCATGGCCTAGCGGCATAGTGTGAGGGGGCGTGGCCTAGCGGCATAGTGTGAGGGGGCGTGGCCTAGCGCCATAGTGTGAGGGGCGTAGCCTAGTGGCATAGTGTGAGGGGTGTGGCCTAGCGCCATAGTGTGAGGGGGCGTGGCCTAGCGCCAGTGTGAGGGGGCGTGGCCTAGCGCCATAGTGAGAGGGTGTGGCCTATCGGAATAGTGAGGGACGTGGCCTAGCGGCAGTGTGAGGGGGCGTGGCCTAGCGACATATTGTGAGGGGGCGTGGCCTAGCGCCATAGTGTCAGGAGCGTGGCCTAGTGGCACAGTGTGAGGGGGCATGGCCTAGCGGGATAATATGAGGGGGCGTGGCCTAGCGGCATCGTGTGAGGGGGCGTGGCCTAGCTGCATAGTGAGGGGGTGTGACCTAGCGGCATAGTGTGAGGGGGCGTGGCCTAGCGGCATAGTGTGAGAGGGCGTGGCCTAGCAGCATAGTGTGAGGGGGCGTGGCCTAGCGGTACCGCGTGAGGGCGTGGCCTAGCGGCACCGCGTGAGGGGCGTGGCCTAGCGGCATAGTGTAGAGGCGTGGCCTAGCGGCATAGTGTGAGGGGCGTGGCCTGGCGACAGTGTGAGGGGCGTGGCCTAGCGGTACCGCGTGAGGGGCGTAGCCTAGCAACACCGCGTGAGGGGCGTGGCCTAGCAGCACAGTGTGAGGGGAGTGGCCTGGCGGCACCGTGTGAGGGCGTGGCCTAGCGACATCGTGAGGGGCGTGGCCTAGCGGCACAGCGTGAGGGGGCGTGGCCTGGCCAAACAGCCAATCCATGCGGGGGCCGGGGCCAGGCCGAGCCCAGCGGCCAATCCGTGGGGGGCGGAGCCAGGCCGAGCCCAGCGGCCAATCCGACGGTTGTCACTGTAAGGACACAATTTTGGAGCAAGACAGACAGACAGAATAAGGCAATTATATATATATAGATACGGTTCCTAATGTCATACAAGGAGGGAGTTTCATTTCACAACGATCTTATGGTACATACAGTAGAAGGGTTATAGTAGGGGTGGATCCCCAAAAGAGGGGGGGGAGGGGAGAGGGAGTATTGGCAGTCAAAATATGAGACATATCTATGATTGATCATAAATATGAAACCAGAAGTGCCAATCTGCATAGTTACGGTTTCTAATAGAGGACAAGATGTGAGTGGCAAATATGTCACTTACACATCCCAATACAGAGGACATTCACTTGTGCATTTCTAATAATGACATTCATACAGCATAATTCCTAAGGGACGAGGCCGTATGACATATATTGGCTTAAATGCATGATAATAGATGTCATAAAGGATCGTCAAAGGTTATCTATCCCGGAGTCATATAATTAAAACATAAGGAAGGATCAAAGTTCAGACCCAGGGAAGCCACATACCTATTCCCAAAAGTCATGGTAATCTTAGCTATTAGTACAGAACCCGGAGTCATAGTATCTAAAGAGTCATGTGACAGCACAAACAGTGCAAAAACATTGACTTGGTACATAGTTCATCAAAAATTGTGAGGCCCCAAGTCATGCCCATACAAAATCGTGGTTTACACGTGGAATAACCTTATGCACATCTCAATTATCCTGTTGGTGTTATTCTTGAGTTGTTGTATAGCCTCTCTCTCAAGGGGGTTAAGATTTTGACCAGTACCCGAATCAGTTGGTAGTTTAGAGATGTCAAATTTAACCACCTCGAAAAAGGTCTTAATTGCAGGTGCTAAAGAAAGTGGTGGAGTCGCTGTTGACTTACATTGATGAGGAAAAGGTACTATCAAGAAAGATCAACCTCTTCGTCTTGTCACGGATTATAATAATCAGTGGACACAAGTAAGACAGATCCTGCAAAGACATTGGACCATTCTTACTTCGGACCCCCAACTCTCATCTTTGGTGAGTGACGTTCCACTTCTTACAGCCAGACATGCACCACGACTAAGGGATATTCTTACTAACAGCCACTTCAAGAGCCCCACAACTAAATTGAATAGGGGCGTAAATCTGAAGGTTCTTTCCCTTGCGGTACATGCAGCAACTGCCCTTATATGCACCCAATCAGAGATACTTTTGTGAACCCATGTGACTCTAAAAAACACAGTCTACATTCATATATCAACTTTAAGACTGTTAATGTCATATGCCATCATCTGTGCTTGCTCTAAAGTTTATGTGGGACAGACATCCCAAGAGCTCAGAAAACGGATCCAAAAGCACATCTCTACAATTAACTTAGATGCATCTGATCTGAAGAAGGGCAAGACTTTAACTTCGGTCGCCTCCCATTTTTTTCAAAATCATTCAGGCTCCTATAGGGACATGCGGATTTGTGGTCTGTAGAAACTGCAGGAGACTGGTAGAGAGGGCTCACTACACAAAGCCCAATTGCGTACGGAGTCTAGATGGATCATTCAGCCTTATAACTAAATTATTTCTTTTATTCATCTTTTTCCTTTTTCCCTCCTCCCAGTTGACCATATGTGAATCCATTGATGAGAATTGTGCAACCATGGACTTCATGTCCCTCTATAGATCTTCCAGCAATTATCGGGCCCTTGGGGATAAAAAAAGAGGAAATTGATAGACTCTACATGGACCTACCATACTGTCTGCATGGTCTCCGTCTTTGTTAACACAACCCACCTCGATGGAGGTGGCTACACTTCTAAATATGGACTCTGTGAGATCACTGTATTTTCGTATGGGATTTTGACTTTGGGACCCATATCTTACAGCTATGGCCGCTTGGATAATTGAGATGTGCATAAGGTTATTCCACGTGTAAACCACGATTTTGTATGGGCATGACTTAGGACCTCACAATTTTTGATGAACTTGTATATCATATGATACTATGTACCAAGTCTATACTCTTGCCCTGTTTGTGCGATCACATGACTAAGTACTATGACTCTGGGTTCTGTACTAATAGCTATGATTACCATGACTTTTGGGAATAGGTATGTGGCTTTCCTGGGTCTGAACTTTGATCCTTCCTTATGTTTTCATTATATGACTCCGGGATAGATAACCTTTAACGATCCTGTATGACATCTAGTATCATGCATTAAGCCAATATATGTCATACGGCCTCGTCCCTTAGGAATTATGCTGTATGAATGTCACTATTAGAAATGCACAAGTGTATGTCCTCTGTATTGGGATGTGTAAGTGACATATTTGCCACTCACATCTTGTCCTCTATTAGAAACCGTAACTATGCAGATTGGCACTTCTGGTTTCATATTTATGATCAACTGTAGATATGTCTCATATTTTGACTGACAATACTCCCCCCCCTCTTTTGGGGATCCACCCCTACTATAACCCTTCTACTGTATGTACCATAAGATCGTCGTGAAATGAAACTCCCTCCTTGTATGACATTAGGAACCGTATACATATGTGTCATCTAACCCCCACTAAGTAAGTGAACACCTGTTATGATATAGGGGTTTGGGAGACTTATCAAACATATATTCTCTCTCTTCATTAAGTGTTTTGGTTATATAATCTTGGTTAAATTCTATCATCGGGTTGTATTTCTGATAAGTATATTCCTCTCCTATGTCATGCTACAACCGCGTATGTGTTTTCTTATCTTTAAAAAGGCATTTTTCCTTTATGTCTGCACACGCGATCGCACGTATGTAGTCGTGATTGTAGGTTGACACGGATTCACTAATTGTGGATTTCTTATTTTGAATACTGGCGTTCCCATACATTTTTGTACGGTGAGCGCTCTCTCGTGTATACTAATCCTGTGACTTTGGTCACTCCATTGCAACACTGTGCGTCTCTATATTACCGGATAATAGAACATGTATTTGCGCATGCGCTTCTGTCTCTCTGCTTGGGTAATGGTATTTGCTTACTTTCGTACACGTGACCGCTTGTGTGAAGTCACGTGCCCATATTACCTATTTGCGCATTCGCTCCCGTATCTCTGTCTGGGCAATGGTATTTACTTCCGTGCATGTGACCACTTGTGTGAAGTCACGTGCCTATCATTATGAATGAAGGCTCGCACGGATAGGACTCTCCGCTCTGTGCTCTGATCCTCCCACGTCTCCTTATATGGTCAATGCTTCTGCCTCTCATACCACCGCGGTGGTTCCTAGTACTAATGGTCTAACAGGCAGGTAATTTCTTAATTAGCTACACCTATATATACATGTGTGCTAGGTCACATTGATTACGTCCCCTGACGAAGCTCCTAGTCAGCGTAACGCGTGGGGCTTTCCCCACGGCCTCTCTCACAGCATATTCTGCTCCTTGCTATTCTCCTTATTGTTTGCATGCCGCTCTGCTTACACACCGGGCCCGGTTGGTAATTATGCCTCTTTGATGATACTTTTTGGTCCATTTTTGACCATGTGTAATTCTTTGGCAATCTTGAGGGACTTACATCTGGCGCCAATATTATTAGCATGTATATAGGTAGTTCTAGTGGTAGCTCTTCAGTATTGCATGTGTATATGCTGGTTACATCATTACCTTTTATAGGGTTCTGCCTTCTAGAGCCAAATACTTATAGTTTCTCGAGTATTGCATATCCAGCAATCTTTGGTATTATTCCATATTTAAACCCTGTAGATTTGATATGTACTCCTATGATCAATTGACATCGCTACACTTTGGCCAATCAGCTGTTGTTGGTATTAGTTATGCAGTTATCGTCTTTGCATATGGTTATTTATAAGATAGTATATGTATAATAGTACCATACTCTGTTTCTATATATAATTGTTTACCTCACCAGTAGAGCTTACCCTCTGCATGCAAGCAATTTACCTTAGATTTGTGATTTGGAGAATCAATTGATGTATATTTTTGACAACACTATAGCTGTCTTATATTGACTGGTTTACTATCCCGGAGTCATTTTTCAAAGGCCGTGTTTGCATTGTATGGTTTTAAATGATTTGATAGTGTGTGTTTTTCATGGACCCAATAAATTGTTTATTTTTATAAAAATAAAATATATACATACATAAAAAGATTTCTTGATGTGCGCCCGAATCATGTGTGCTCTTTTTCTCCTTTGTACAGGGACTGCTGTACATACATCACAGGAGGGGCTGGGGGTATATACATCACATAGCAGATTCCGGCACTGCTGTATATATATATTACAGGTGATGTCCCAGCCCCTCTTTTGATTTGCATGACCCAGGCCCTTCTGTGATGTAAATGCCCCAGCCTCTCCTCTGATGGGTATGCCCCCAGCGTCTCCAATGTGATGTATTTGCCCCCATTCATTCCTGTGATGTACATGGCTCCAGCATCTCCAACATGATGTATATGCCCCAGCCCCTCATGTGATGTATATGCCCCCAGCGTCTCCTGTGATGTGTATGCTCCAGCCCTGCCTGTGATATATACATCACAGGAGATGCTGGGGGCATATACATCACAAGAGGGACTGAGAGCATATACATCACTTGGAGGCATAGATATGGCTTTGGGGCACGGACAGCACAGTGGGGAGGGCACGGACAGCACAGTGGGGAGGGCACGGACAGCACAGTGGGGAGGGCACGGACAGCACAGTGGGGAGAGCACGGACAGCACAGTGGGGAGAGCACGGACAGCACAGTGGGGAGAGCACGGACAGCACAGTGGGGAGAGCACGGACAGCACAGTGGGGAGAGCACGGACAGCACAGTGGGGAGAGCACGGACAGCACAGTGGGGAGAGCACGGACAGCACAGTGGGGAGAGCACGGACAGCACAGTGGGGAGAGCACGGACAGCACAGTGGGGAGAGCACGGACAGCACAGTGGGGAGAGCACGGACAGCACAGTGGGGAGAGCACGGACAGCACAGTGGGGAGAGCACGGACAGCACAGTGGGGAGGGCACGGACAGCACAGTGGGGAGGGCACGGACAGCACAGTGGGGGGGGCACGGACAGCACTAGGGGGGCACGGACAGCACTAGGGGGGACTGGGGGAAACGGACAACTCTTGCAGAGCACAGATAGCATGGGTGTGCATGGACATGGGGGGCGCAGCATTGGGAGTGGTACACAGCACTGGGGGAATCACACAGCCCTAGGGGAGGGGGGCACACAGCACTACGGGGGAGGCACATTTCCCTGGAAGGGGCACACAACCCTGGTGGGGCAGGCACACGGCACCTGGGAAGCGGGCACAAAGCACAGTGGGAGCGCGCACATTGGGGGTGCACACATTGGGAGCGGGCACACAGCACAGTAGGAGCTCGCACAGTGGGTGCGGGCACACAGCACAGCCGGAACGGGCACACAGCACAGTGGGAGCACGCACAGGGAAAGCGGGCACACCGCACAGCCGGAGCGGGAACACCGCACTGAAAGCCGTGAAACTGCTGCTGGTCTTCTGTGGGACGGGGCGCAGAGTGCTAACCCAGCCCACAAAGTAAGTCCTCAGCACACAAGCACAGACCAGCGTTCAGAAGTGAACGCGGAATGCACGTCCTCGCTGCGCACATGGGGAATTAAAGGGCCGGCAGCCGGCAAGACGCGGCTGCCGACAGATTCCCGGGGGCCGGAGAAAAGGTCATCCGTGGGCCGGAGGTTCCCCACCGCTGGGTTAAACAGTTGCAGGGTGCAGAGGCTGGGAACCAATTAAGCAGGAATAGATCCTCAAAGTTCAGCAGAAGTCTCAAGGTATAATTCAGTCTCTTTTACTGTACTTTTAAGTGTCCATGGCAGAGCAGAAGGGTTCCTGTGTGGACATGAGTTCCAGAGATCCAAAACAGAGGATTGCAGAAAGGTAGTTCCTCCAAAGACTTCAGGAGACCAGGTTACAGGCAGACTGCAAACAGGATTCAGAAGCACTGGTCCATCAGCTGACGCGGTTTAAGCAGGTAATTGGCAGGGAACAGGACAGGATCATAGAAGCTGAGGACTCTATATTGACTGAGGGCAAGGTGAGGGCAGCAGAACAGGAAGCAAGATGGCCAATGGAAAGAAAACAGATTAAAAGCAAAATGACAGAAAAGTCAAAAAGTCTGAAAACCTCACATTACTCCCCTTTAGGGATGGCCTCTGGACAACCCCAGACTAGGCTTGTCTGGGTACCTTTGATAGAACTGGCGGAGTAAGCGGGGGACATTGATGTTGTCGACCGGTTCCCAAGAGTTGTCTTCCAATGAGTAGCCCTGCCACTTAATCAGGTAATGTAGCGAATTTCTGTGCAACCTTGAGTCCAGGATCTTCTCCACTACAAATTCTTCCTGACCATCAATTAACACTGGATCAGGAGGGGAAGGGGAACATTCAGGAAACATATTGGGTCCTGCTGCCTTTAGGAGACAAATGTGAAACACAGGATGAATTCTCATAGTTCTGGGCAGCTGAAGACGACAAGCCACAGCACTTACAATCTTAGTAATCTTGTAAGGTCCAACATACTTTTGCCCCAGTTTAGATGATGGAATTCTTAACTTAAGGTTTCTGGTTGATAGCCACACCAAATTTCATACCTTGAAGGCTGGTGCAGGCTTATGAAACTTATCAGCTGCTCTCTTATACCGTTCTTGAGCCGATCCCTGGTTCTCTTTCAGAAGATCAAGATTCTGTTGTAGCGAATAGATTTTATCGGCCACAGCTGATAAAGGCGTATCTATGGGAAGTTGAGGAATGATGTTAGGATGATAGCCCAGAGTAGCATAAAGAGGGGGACTGCTTAGTGGGGGCACTCCGTTATTATATGAAAACTCAGCCAGTGGGAGTAGATCTACCTAGTCATCCTGTAGATGGCAGATAAACAGCGGAGATACTGCTCCAAGGTTTGGTTGGTCCGCTCAGTTTGTCCATTTATCTGGGGGTGAAAAGCAGAAGAAAGGTTAACTTTGATGTCTAATGCCGTACAGAAATTCTGCCACAACTTTGAAGTGAATTGCACCCCTCGATCAGAAATGACTTCATCTGGAACTCCGTGCAGATGAAACACATTTTGAATGATTAGGTCAGATGTCTGTTTCGCAGTGGGTAAGCCGACCCAGGAGATAAAATGAGCTGCTTTCGTTAAACGGTCCACCACCACCAAAATAGTGTTCTTCCCTTGAGAGGTTGGCAATTCTACAATAAAGTCCATTGAAATGCAACCCCATGGACGGAATGGAATAGGTAGGGGCTGTAATAGACCTGTAGGTGAAGAACGTGGTGTCTTGAATCTCGCACAGACTTCACATGAAGTAACGTCATTTTGAATGTCTCTTCTGTAAGTGGGCCACCAAAAGAAACAATAAAGGAACTCTTGAGTCTTTAGAACTCCTCTGTGTCCAGCTATCTTCGAATCATGAACGAGTTGCAGTACTCACAATCTCACTGCCTCAGGTATGTACAGATGTTGCCCCTGAAACCACACACCATTTTTGAAGACCAGACTTAATTCATCAGACGGACGAGCTAGCAAGGAATCCGAATGATATGCCTCCTTGATGTAATTAAGTAAGTCTTGATTTTGAATTACTCCCAGGAATCTGGAATTGGGAAGAATTGTCTTAGGAGACATGTGTGACGGGGTATGCGACAGAGCAGGCAGGGACACCAGGCCGATGAACAATCCAACAAGTTTTATTGAGGCAGGGAGCATAGAACATTCAATATCCAAATGGTTCTTTAGAGTCCACAATGAGTCAACACAAAGAAAACAGATCCGGGGCGCCACCCAGCAATCCGACACCAAGGAAAATGCAACAACAGTCCTTAGATGAGTTTCTTAAATCCGGTAGCATGGCTGAGACAACACAATCCCACGTAGCAGCTGATCTTCAATGTCCCAAAGTCCACACATAGGCACCAGGACCTAGCCTCAACAACAGATCCTGCCTTTCACCCAACAAAGCATCAACTGAACTAACATGTGGCTGATTCTTCCACCTTTCCTTAAATCCACCTCCTGGATGGGAAAGGGTTCACACCCACTTTTAAGTATGTAGTACGTGACTTTAAATGGAAAGGTTTCCAGGAACTACAGGCTGGTATTGGATGAGTCCCATGCAGAGAAGAACAAAGACACAGTCGCCCACTAGATGTTGACCTAGGCATGCTTACATTAAATTCCAGACACATAGGCCAGGGAGGGATACAATACTGTTACAATACTGCTGGAGGCTTGATTACATTATGGTGCAGGCTGGGGTGAGCACACTGTTACAAAAAGGAATCTGGAATCGGGAAGAATTGTCTTAGGAGACATGAATGGAATGGTGTCAGTGGAGAAGATCCTAGACAGTGCATCGGCCTTCCTATTGCGTGATCCTGGCCTAAAGATGACAAAACTAAATTGATTTAAAAATAGGTTCGAACGAGGAGTCAAGCATTTGGCCGACCTGATCAATTCCAGATTGCGATGGTCAGTCAGGACGATTATCTGCTGTGCAGCTCCCTGATGAAGGTCTCTCTATTCCATAAAGGCAGCAATAATGGCCAGCAATTCTCTATTGCCCACATCATAGTTACTTTCCGCTGAAGACAACCGCTGGGAAAAGAAAGTACAGGGATGTAAAACCTTCTTCTCACCTGTACTCTGTGAGAGTATGGCAGCGATGGAGCAGTCCGAGGCATCTTCCTCTACTGTGAAGGCAAGTTCGGGGTTAGGATGCACTAAGATAGGTGCGGTGATGAATTTTATCTTCAAACGGGAAAATGCTTCTCAGGCTTGAGGGGTCCAGGTGAAAGTAGACTTTTTATGGGTAAGTTGTGTAATAGGTGACACTACCTCAGAAAGGTTCTTTATGAAACGCCAATAGAAATTGGCAAACCTGATGAAGTGCTGAACCTCCTTCACTTTCTTGGGAGCAGGGCAGTCTTTGATGGCTTGAGTCTTGCTTTTACCATGCTTATTCCCTGTGAAGACATTACGCACCCCAAAAATTGAATCTCGGTCCTGTGGAATTCACATTTTTCAAGTTTGATATAAAGATGGTTCTGTCGAAAGCACTCCAAGACCATCCTCACATGTACATGATGTTCATCTGTGGAGTTAGAAAAATAGGAAAACGTCTAGATAAATCACCACAACTGTATCCAAGAGATCCCTGAAAATATCATTAACTAGAAGTTGGAAGGTACCTGGGGTGCTACACAGGCCGAACGGCATAACAAGACATTCGAAATGTCCATAGCGTGACCTGAATGCCGTCTTCCATTCATCCCCAGGTCTAATGTGGACCAAAGTATAGGCCCCACGGAGATCGAATTTAAAAAAAAAATATCTTTGCATGCCGAACTTTTTCTAATAATTCAGGGATCAAATGCAGTGGGTAGCGGTTTCTGATAGTGACCTTATTGAGCTCTCGATAGTCTATGCAGGGCCTGAGAGATCAGTCTTTCTTTTTAAAAAAAAAGATGGGTGCGCCTGCAGGAGATGAAGAGTGGAGAATGAAGCCCTTGGCTAAATCTTCATCTATATAGTCTTTCAACGCTTTAAACTCTGGTCCTGCCAGGGGGCAAATTTTGCCAAAGGGTATCTCAGTGCCAGTAAAAGTTCAATTGGACAATCATAGGGACGGTGGGGGAGGAAGCTGGTCAGCATTCCGCTTATCACACACATCCGCATACTCACGTTATATTGTTTGTAGCTCAGAGACTGGTGTGGGTGTCTTAGGAGCTGAACAGACTGAAACCCCAGGACTTATCTGCTTCTGTGGAAAATGCAGCTCCTTAGTTTCCCAGTTTATTGTAGGGTTCTGAGCCTGTAGCCATGGCAATCTTAGAATGATGGGAAAATGGGGAGAAGAGATGAGCATAAAAGACAGTCTCTCGATGATTGTTGCCCAGGAAAACCTTCAGGGACTCAGTCTCCTGATCCACTGGTCCAGAGGTTAACAGTGAACCATCCACTGTCTCCATCTGTACAGGAGTAGCCTTCTTCACAGAATGTATCCCATGTTTCTGGGCAAAGGAAATGTCCATAAAATTGTCACTTGCTCCTGAATCAATCATAGCAGAGCTAGACACCCAGACTGTTATTCCAGAGCTTGATGGGGAGAAAGATATGAGAATTGTTCTTCTTAAAAGCTCAGTTGAGACAGTGCTGAGAAAACCTGAAACACTGCAGCATTAATGTGGGAATCGGGCTCAGAAATAACGGAGTTCAAGTCCGAATAATCAATGTCTATAGCTGCTGATCTCTCTGGAGCTCATGATTTAGATACGACAGATCACCTTTCACAGCATTCACAGGGTGGTACGACCGCTGTGGTAGTCTTACGGAAATAGCTGGGGCAGTTGATATGGAAATGCCTTGACTTACCGCAATAGAAACATACATTTTCCTTCAGTCGATGTTCTTTGCGTGCATCACTGACCCGTCTCTGTAGAAAGTCCACCTGCATGGTTTCAGGTTCAGGTTCTCGAGTTCCCCTACTAACAGACTTAGTACAATAATTTTCGGATAATCTTTCCTGTCTGCGCTCAGTAAGACGGACATCGATCCGAATGCAAAAATTGATGAACTCTCCCAAGGCAGTGGGGAGGGTCTGCTCGAGCAAGTTCATCCTTAATCACAGAAGACAATCCTTTCCGGAAGTCAGACTTCTTGGCGGAGCGATCGCAAGTGGTGTCGAGGGCCCATCTCCTGAAATCCAAGGCATACTCTACTACAGAGCGCTTACCTTGACGCAAAGTCAACATGGCTGCTTCTGCTGTAGCACCTCGGTTCGGGTCATCAAACACCTGACCTATGGCTGAAATGGGGAGTCCAGAAACCGGGGGTGAAGATGATGAGTGGCTTCACTCCTTTAGGTCCTCAATCCGGGTTCGGAAATCTCGAATGGTTTGTCTGAAAACCTGCAGATTGTGATCATTACAATCTTGCAGACTTGCAAAGCTGGCCTTAACGGCCTGCATCTCAGCAGGAATTGTGTCAGTCACTTCACACAGATTGTTAATACGAGCTTCCATATTCTCAGACACTGCAAACTTAATCCTTGGCTTCTGAATCTTGTAAGGTGTTAAATACTGTTTGTATAGCGTCTAGTGCAAGGGTACAAGGGAAACACAGGGATACAAGTTTGGTAATGAGTTCTTGTATTACTTCATACAAGTGCACAAAACAAAGGGTTAAACAGTTGCAGGGTGCAGAGGCTGGGAACAAATTAAGCAGGAATAGATCCTCAAAGTTCAGCAGAAGTCTCAAAGTCTAATTCAGTCTCTCTTACTGTACATGAGTTCCAGAGATCCAACGCAGAGGACTGCAGAAAGGTAGTTCCTCCAAAGACTTCAGGAGACCAGGTTACAGGCAGACTGCAAACAGGATTCAAAAGCACTGGTCAATCAGCTGAGGTAGCTTAAGCAGGGAACAGGGCAGGATCATAGAAGCTGAGGAATCCATATTGACTGAGGGCAAGGTGAGGGTAGCAGAACAGGAAGCAAGATGGCCAATGGAAAAAAATAAAACCGATTAAAAACAAAAAATGACAGAAAACATTTCTAAAAATCTCACAAACACAGTTCATCACACTGAACACACCATCCCCACTGTAAAACATGGTGGTGGCAGCATCATGGATTGGGCCTGCTTTTCTTCAGCAGGAACAGAGAAGATGGTTAAAATTGATGAGAAGATGGATGGAGCAAAATACAAAACCATTCTTGTAGAAAACCTGTTGGAGGCTGCAAAAGACCTGAGACTGGGAGGGAGATTTGTCTTCCAACAAGACAATGATCCCAAACATAAAGCATAATCTACAATGGAATGGTTCAGAAAAACATATCCAGGTGTTAGAATGGCCAAATCAAAGCCCAGACCGGAATTCAATTGAGAATCTGTGGAAAGAGCTGAAAACTGCTGTTCACAAACACTCTCCATCCAACCTCATTCAGCTCGAGCTATTTGCAAAGGAAGAATGGCCAAGAATTTCAGTCACTCAATGTGCAAAACAGACACATACCCCAAGCGACTTGCAGCTGTAATTGCAGCAAAAGGTGGCGCTACAAAGTATTAACTTAAAGGGGAAGAATAATATTTCACGCCCCACTTTTCAGTTATTTATTTTTTTAAAAAGTTTAAAATAAGCAATAAATTTCGTTCAACATCACAATTGTGTCCCACTTGTTGTTGATTCTTCACCATAACATGAACATTTTTATCTTTATGTTTGAAGCCTGAAATGTGGGAAAAGGTTGAAAAATTCAAGGGAGCCGAATACTCTCACAAGGATATATAGATATAGAGATACAGTTAGGTCCAGAAATATTTGGACAGTGACACAAGTTTTGTTATTTTAGCTGTTTACAAAAACATGTTCAGAAATACAATTATATATATATAATATGGGCTGAAAGTGCACACTCCCAGCTGCAATATCAGAGTTTTCACATCCAAATCGGAGAAAGGGTTTAGGAATCATAGGTCTGTAATGCATAGCCTCCTCTTTTTAAAGGGACCAAAAGTAATTGGACAAGGGACTCTAAGGGCTGCAATTAACTCTGAAGGCGTCTCCCTCGTTAACCTGTAATCAATGAAGTAGTTAAAAGGTCTGGGGTTGATTACAGGTGTGTGGTTTTGCATTTGGAAGCTGTTGCTGTGACCAGACAACATGCGGTCTAAGGAACTCTCAATTGAGGTGAAGCAGAACATCCTGAGGCTGAAAAAAAAGAAAAAATCCATCAGAGAGATAGCAGACATGCTTGGAGTAGCAAAATCAACAGTCGGGTACATTCTGAGAAATAAGGAATTGACTGGTGAGCTTGGGAACTCAAAACGGCCTGGGCGTCCACGGATGACAACAGTGGTGGATGATCGCCGCATATTTTCTTTGGTGAAGAAGAACCCGTTCACAACATCAACTGAAGTCCAGAACACTCTCAGTGAAGTAGGTGTATCTGTCTCTAAGTCAACAGTAAAGAGAAGACTCCATGAAAGTAAATACAAAGGGTTCACATCTAGATGCAAACCATTCATCAATTCCAAAAATAGACAGGCCAGAGTTAAATTTGCTGAAAAACACCTCATGAAGCCAGCTCAGTTCTGGAAAAGTATTCTATGGACAGATGAGACAAAGATCAACCTGTACCAGAATGATGGGAAGAAAAAAGTTTGGAGAAGAAAGGGAACGGCACATGATCCAAGGCACACCACATCCTCTGTAAAACATGGTGGAGGCAACGTGATGGCATGGGCATGCATGGCTTTCAATGGCACTGGGTCACTTGTGTTTATTGATGACATAACAGCAGACAAGAGTAGCCGGATGAATTCTGAAGTGTACCGGGATATACTTTCAGCCCAGATTCAGCCAAATGCCGCAAAGTTGATCGGACGGCGCTTCATAGTACAGATGGACAATGACCCCAAGCATACAGCCAAAGCTACCCAGGAGTTCATGAGTGCAAAAAAGTGGAACATTCTGCAATGGCCAAGTCAATCACCAGATCTTAACCCAATTGAGCATGCATTTCACTTGCTCAAATCCAGACTTAAGACTGAAAGACCCACGAACAAGCAAGACCCGAAGGCTGCGGCTGTAAAGGCCTGGCAAAGCATTAAGAAGGAGGAAACCCAGCGTTTGGTGATGTCCATGGGTTCCAGACTTAAGGCAGTGATTGCCTCCAAAGGATTCGCAACAAAATATTGAAAATAAAAATATTTTGTTTGGGTTTGGTTTATTTGTCCAATTACTTTTGACCTCCTAAAATGTGGAGTGTTTGTAAAGAAATGTGTACAATTCCTACAATTTCTATCAGATATTTTTGTTCAAACCTTCAAATTAAACGTTACAATCTGCACTTGAATTCTGTTGTAGAGGTTTCATTTCAAATGCAATGTGGTGGCATGCAGAGCCCAACTCGCGAAAATTGTGTCACTGTCCAAATATTTCTGGACCTAACTGTATACAGTGCCTACAAGTAGTATTCAACCCCCTGCAGATTTAGCAGGTTTGATAAGATGCAAATAAGTTAGAACCTGCAAACTTCAAACAAGAGCAGGATTTATTAACAGATGCATAAATCTTACAAACCAACAAGTTATGTTGCTCAGTTAAATTTTAATAAATTTTCAACATAAAAGTGTGGGTCAATTATTATTCAATCCCTAGGTTTAATATTTTGTGGAATAACCCTTGTTTGCAATTACAGCTAATAATCATCTTTTATAAGACCTGATCAGGCCGGCACAGGTCTCTGGAGTTATCTTGGCCCACTCCTCCATGCAGATCTTCTCCAAGTTATCTAGGTTCTTTGGGTGTCTCATGTGGACACTAATCTTGAGCTCCTTCCACAAGTTTTCAATTGGGTTAAGGTCAGGAGACTGACTAGGCCACTGCAACACCTTGATTTTTTCCCTCTTGAACCAGGCCTTGGTTTTCTTGGCTGTGTGCTTTGGGTCGTTGTCTTGTTGGAAGATGAAATGACGACCCATCTTAAGATCCTTGATGGAGGAGCGGAGGTTCTTGGCCAAAATCTCCAGGTAGGCCGTGCTATCCATCTTCCCATGGATGCGGACCAGATGGCCAGGCCCCTTGGCTGAGAAACAGCCCCACAGCATGATGCTGCCACCACCATGCTTGACTGTAGGGATGGTATTCTTGGGGTCGTATGCAGTGCCATCCAGTCTCCAAACGTGTGTGGTTGGCACCAAAGATCTCGATCTTGGTCTCCTCAGACTAGAGAACCTTGAACCAGTCTGTCTCAGAGTCCTCCAAGTGATCATGAGCAAACTGTAGACGAGCCTTGACATGACGCTTTGAAAGTAAAGGTACCTTACGGGCTCGTCTGGAACGGAGACCATTGCGGTGGAGTACGTTACTTATGGTATTGACTGAAACCAATGTCCCCACTGCCATGAGATCTTCCCGGAGCTCCTTCCTTGTTGTCCTTAGGTTAGCCTTGACTCTTCGGACAAGCCTGGCCTCGGCACGGGTGGAAACTTTCAAAAGCTGTCCAGGCCGTGGAAGGCTAACAGTAGTTCCGTAAGCCTTCCACTTCCGGATGATGCTCCCAACAGTGGAGACAGGTAGGCCCAACTCCTTGGAAAGGGTTTTGTACCCCTTGCCAGCCTTGTGACCCTCCACGATCTTGTCTCTGATGGCCTTGGAATGCTCCTTTGTCTTTCCCATGTTGAGCAAGTATGAGTGCTGTTCACAAGTTTGGGGAGGGTCTTAATTAGTCAGAAAAGGCTGGAAAAAGAGATAATTAATCCAAACATGTGAAGCTCATTGTTCTTTGTGCCTGCAATACTTCTTAATACTTTAGGGGAACCAAACAGAATTCTGGTGGTTTGAGTTGTTGAATAATAAATGAGCCTCTGAATAAACTTTTCACAATTTAAAAAAAAAAAAAATAAAAAAAAATAAATAACATTCTTTTTTGCTGCAGTGCATTTCACACTTCCAGGCTGATCTACAGTCCAAATGTCACAATGCCAAGTTAATTCCGAATGTGTAAACCTGCTAAATCTGCAGGGGGTTGAATACTACTTGTAGGCACTGTATATAGGTAGATATACAGTTAGGTCCAGAAATATTTGGACAGTGACACAATTTTCGCGAGTTGGGCTCTGCATGCCACCACATTGGATTTGAAATGAAACCTCTACAACAGAATTCAAGTGCAGATTGTAACGTTTAATTTGAAGGTTTGAACAAAAATATCTGATAGAAATTGTAGGAATTGTACACATTTCTTTACAAACACTCCACATTTTAGGAGGTCAAAAGTAATTGGACAAATAAACCAAACCCAAACAAAATATTTTTATTTTCAATATTTTGTTGCGAATCCTTTGGAGGCAATCACTGCCTTAAGTCTGGAACCCATGGACATCATCAAACGCTGGGTTTCCTCCTTCTTAATGCTTTGCCAGGCCTTTACAGCCGCAGCCTTCAGGTCTTGCTTGTTTGTGGGTCTTTCCGTCTTAAGTCTGGATTTGAGCAAGTGAAATGCATGCTCAATTGGGTTAAGATCTGGTGATTGACTTGGCCATTGCAGAATGTTCCACTTTTTTGCACTCATGAACTCCTGGGTAGCTTTGGCTGTATGCTTGGGGTCATTGTCCATCTGTACTATGAAGCGCCGTCCGATCAACTTTGCGGCATTTGGCTGAATCTGGGCTGAAAGTATATCCCGGTACACTTCAGAATTCATCCGGCTACTCTTGTCTGCGGTTATGTCATCAATAAACACAAGTGACCCAGTGCCATTGAAAGCCATGCATGCCCATGCCATCACGTTGCCTCCACCATATTTTACAGAGGATGTGGTGTGCCTTGGATCATGTGCCGTTCCCTTTCTTCTCCAAACTTTTTTCTTCCCATCATTCTGGTACAGGTTGATCTTTGTCTCATCTGTCCATAGAATACTTTTCCAGAACTGAGCTGGCTTCATGAGGTGTTTTTCAGCAAATTTAACTCTGGCCTGTCTATTTTTGGAATTGATGAATGGTTTGCATCTAGATGTGAACCCTTTGTATTTACTTTCATGGATTCTTCTCTTTACTGTTGACTTAGAGACAGATACACCTACTTCACTGAGAGTGTTCTGGACTTCAGTTGATGTTGTGAACGGGTTCTTCTTCACCAAAGAAAGTATGCGGCGATCATCCACCACTGTTGTCATCCGTGGACGCCCAGGCCTTTTTGAGTTCCCAAGCTCACCAGTCAATTCCTTTTTTCTCAGAATGTACCTGACTGTTGATTTTGCTACTCCAAGCATGTCTGCTATCTCTCTGATGGATTTTTTCTTTTTTTTCAGCCTCAGGATGTTCTGCTTCACCTCAATTGAGAGTTCCTTAGACCGCATGTTGTCTGGTCACAGCAACAGCTTCCAAATGCAAAACCACACACCTGTAATCAACCCCAGACTTTTTAACTACTTCACTGATTACAGGTTAACGAGGGAGACGCCTTCAGAGTTAATTGCAGCCCTTAGAGTCCCTTGTCCAATTACTTTTGGTCCCTTGAAAAAGAGGAGGCTATGCATTACAGAGCTATGATTCCTAAACCCTTTCTCCGATTTGGATGTGAAAACTCTCATATTGCAGCTGGGAGTGTGCACTTTCAGCCCATATTATATATATAATTGTATTTCTGAACATGTTTTTGTAAACAGCTAAAATAACAAAACTTGTGTCACTGTCCAAATATTTCTGGCCCTGACTGTATATAGATAGATAGATTTTATATATATATATATATATATATATATATATATATATATATATATATATATTATATAAAGCTGAGTGTATGTGTGTGTTTGTGTGTATGTCTGTTAAAGGAATCCGCACCGTCGCATTTACAATCACGAAATTTTGTACAGACACTCCATGTGACTCAGGGAATGTCAGACTATGTTTGGCCGGGAAAATTTAACCCCGCGCTTTACAGTTACTCTCCAAAAATCCTGCCTCCAATAAACTGAACAGAAGTGGGAGCTACAGGCTATTAATAGCAACTGTCAGTGGTTGCTATAGGAACAAAATAAACTGTTAGAATAAGAAACTTATATGTGAGGTAATAAGTTTTCGGTGGGGAGACTGATAGAGAGAGACATAGAGAGACGGGCAAACAGACAGCTGGGGCAAACAGACGGGGCAAAGAGACAGACGGGGCAAAGAGAGAGACAGAAAGACACACACAGAGACAGACACAAAGAGAGACAGACAGATACAGAGATGAAGACAGAGACTGATACAAATATAGACAGAGAGATAGAAACAGACAGACAGACATACACACAGACAGACAAGTAAAGAGACAAGAGACAGACCGAGAGACAGACAGACAGCGACACACAGACAGAGACTGGGAGAGAGACAGTATATATATGTAAATATTATATTAATATATATATATATATATATATATATATATATATATATATATATATGAGTATATAAAATATAGGTCTGGCAAAATTTTCAGTTTTTCTGATTTTTCCCGTTATAGGTATATTTTTGAGTAAAATGTAAATTGCTCTTTTATTCTGTAAACTAGTATTTTCAGAAAATAAATACAAAATGTGTTGCTTGGAAATTTAGAGACATGTTGTCAGTAGTTTATAGAATAAAAGAACAATTTACATTGTACTCAAAAGTATACCTATAAAGAGAAAAATCTGAAAAACTGAAAATTTTGCAGTAGTCTCAATTTTTGCCAGAGCTATATATATATATATATATATATATATATATATATATATATATATATATATATATATAACACACGCGCGCGCACACGCACACACACACACACACACACACACAATATATGGTTGTATAAAAATAAATGAGTAATTTAAAAAAATGACATCACGCTCTGCGGTATTTTTGATTCTCAGCATACATAAAGCAGATGGCTAGGGGCTGCACCCCATCTGCCTGGCGGTCCAATCAATTTTTAAACCCAGCCATGACAAAGCCCGACAGCCGGGGGCTGGTATTCTCAGGCTGGGGAGACCCATGCTTATTGAGCCCACCCCAGATTAAAAAGAGTTGCTTGCAGCCATCTAGCATTGTTGCAACCATTATATGTGATAATCCCGGCACTTAACCTGACTCTACCAGATTGCCCTGATGAGGTGGCAGTTGGGGTAATAAGGGGTTAATAACAGCCCACAGCTGCCACTAAGCCCTAGATTAGTAATGGGGAGGTCTCCGACAACTCCCATTACTAATCTGTAAGGGAAAAGAAATAATCACAAACACCCAAAAAATCCTTTTATTTGAAAAAAAACCCCTCCTCTTTCCCCAATTTATTAACCCCAAAAGCACCCAGGTCCACCGTAATATACACGAGGTCCCATTACTATTCCGGCTACATCTGAAGGCACAGTGTACGGCCATAGAATATGACCGCCCGCTGTGTGCTTCAGGCAGAGACTGAGCCACGAGATGAGCGGTGACATCTCTCAAGTTATTTGCAGTCACAGGTGGTGGTTCTCACAATCCTCCACCTGTGATCGCAGGTAACATGGCCTCACCTCAGACCTGCATCTCCTGGCAGAAAACTGCTATTTTTTTTTACCAGATGCAGATTTGGAGCTGAAATGTTTACACCATATTCCTACACCTCCTGGCAAATAAAATCACATCCCTACTGTATCATACCACATGCGGTTTTGATGAATTTTTTTGCCAGGAACTGTAAATTGGGTGCATGAAAATGGTGTAGAACTGTCATCACCAAATTTGCATCTCTTGGCCCCAAAATGCAAAAAGAAAACAAAAACGCGTTTTTGACACTATTTCACTGACGTTTTGTGCCAGGACATGCAAATTTGGTGCTGAAATGTCTGCACCAGATTTCAGCACCAAATTTGCTCCTCCTGGCAGAAAACCACACTGAAACAGCGTTGAAAACTGATCTTTTGCATTTTGGGGCCAAGAGATGCAAATTTGGTGATGACATTTCTACGCCATATTCCTTGACCCAATATATACCTCCCGGCAAAAAAACAAAAATTGCATCACTAGAGCATCATACTGAATACTGTAGCGATACGTTGTTTTTTTTATACCAGGAGGTGTAGATTGGGTGCAGAAATATGCTGTTAAAATTTCCGCACCAAATCTGCATCTCTTGGCAAAAAAACCCCGCTGTTTTATGACAGGAGATTCAGGTCTGTGAATTCAGTGACCTCACATGAGGCGAGGTCACTGACTTTTACTGAGGTCACCGAAGGACAGGATACCTGCAATCACAGGTGGACGACTGTGGGAACCAACAGCTGTGACTGCAAATAACCTGATTAACGTCACCACTCATCGTGCGGCTCATTAATTCAATTAGCATGGCTGTAGCCGTATGCTTTATCTGTGCTGAGTATCATAATATGGAGGAACCCTACACCAATTTATTTCTATACCACGATAGTGACCCAAAGACAGGGTCTGTGATTGGTTGCAGTCAGACGCTGTTGTACAAGCTAGAGGCGCGTCTGACTGCAACCAATCACAGATGCCAGGACTGCTAATGGGCAGGGGAAGCAGTGAATATGTATGAGGCTAATAAGCGGCCCTGGAAGAAGAGTGAGCGACCTGGAAGCACTTACAGCTGTGCCAGAGACTTGATAAGTATAGCACGCTTGCTTTATTTTTCCTATATTTTTGTTTTATTTGCTGGAGTTGCCAGACCCTGATCATTAGCCGGAGTTCTCGGAGATCGCCGGGCCCTGGTCCGGCACCCGAATACTTTTGAAACTGTGCGGATCTAGACTTTTAAGTACTGGGTCCACCCATCACTACCGGTAGGGCTAATTTTTTGATAGCTTGGGCTTTTACAAACAGTGATACCCAGTTTGTATTTTTCATTTTCTTAATTCGGTAAAAAAGGGGGTGAGTTGAACATTCACATTTTTGTTTTTTTAATTAGTGTCATATTTTTTAGAACTTTTTTCTCTCGTTCACTGAATTTTATACTCCTGTTAGGAGACTTGAACCTTCAATCGTCTGATTGCTTGTGCTATTTCACACAGTAATGCCACAGCATTGCTGCACATAGCAGAAATCATGGTCTCCTAAGAAACCAGCCACGGGCTGTATTTCACAGAAATACTGATGACAGACACATTTTCCCCGAAAATAAGACACTGTCTTATATTTTTTTTGCCCTGAAAAAAGCACTATGTCTTATTTTCAGGGGGTGTCTCATTCTCAAAGAGACATGGTTGGGGGTAAGTTTACCCCCCACAAAAAGCAGACCCCCCCATCCCAGGATCGTCATACTTACCAGCCCAGGTCGTCTGTATGGCTCCCAGATCCTCCTGTGATCGCCCATCAGGTACGCTGCATGCCTCCCCTGCGTCTGGCTGACATCAGATCACACACACACACACACACACACACACACACATCAGATCACACTCACACACAAACACACACCCACCCCACTTCTTCCCACCCACCCCACGATCCCAGCAGCTGTGCTGCACGCCGTGCTCCTCTGCCTCCTGCCGACACTCACAGATCCGATCGCTTACGTTCACACACAGTCACACATTAGACAGTATACACGCACACATCTGATCACACACATCTGATCGCATATACACACACACACACACACACACACACACACCACTTCTCCCTGTGCTCTCCGGTGGGCGGTCCCAGCAGCTGTGCTGCACGCCGTGCTCCCCTGCCTTCTGACACTCACACATACGATCACATACACACACACTCACACTCATCCGATCGCATACACGCACACATCCGATCGCATACACTCACACACTGCCGATATCGCACATACGCGCTCACACACTCACAACATCCGGAGATACCACATGCTTCCGGCCATGTGATCCTCCGGCAGGTCCTGGAAGGTCACTGCACAGTGCACAGTATCGCCGCCGAGAAGCAAGCGATATCACTGGATGTTGTGAGTGTGTGGATGCGATCTGTAGTGTGTGTGAAATGTGTGAGAGAGTGAGTGAGTGTGATCTGATGTGTGTGTGTGTGTGTGTGTGTGTCTGTGTGTGTGTGTGTTCCGCCGGTGCAGGACCTTGATGCGCTCACCTGCTCCCGGTCGGCGTCTGGTGAGTATGATCGGGGGATCTTCTTTCTTCTGTCTTCTCTCTTCTGGGGGTGCCCACTGCCTATAATGAAGTGTCCTGCAGTGTCTGTAACTCTTTCACCGCTGCATGACACTTCATTATTGACCGCAGCTATGTCTTATTTTCAGGGGATGTCTTATATTAAAGCTTCCCTGAAAACTCCTGGGATGTCTTATTTTCGGGGGATGTCTTATTTTCGGGGAAACACGGTAGGTATCCAGCAAACACCTGGCTATCACGACAAACCATTGCAGGAGCACTGATGAGGGGTTACTACAGTGTGCCTCTGCTCCCTACCGATGCTTGTAAAATGCCACTCTCATAGATTGACAGCGGCATTTTAACAGGTTAAAAGCCACGGGCTAAGATTAGCTCCACCTGTGGCTGTTTGGCGCAGATCATAGTATAATTTATCATAATACATTTTAAGTTATTAAGCGGTTAAAAGAAAATCTGTCAGCAGGATATCACCCCCCAAATTATTTTATATGGTCATGAAACGCTTTCAAAGACAAATCCAGCAACACCTTTGAATGGCATGTCCTTTTCTTTTTTACTGAGAAAAAAAATGTTTTAATAAATGGAAATGATGCTGAAGAATAGTTAGCAGATTTGAAGCCTCTTTCTATCCAATTCTATTCCCCACCCAGCGCGGCCTCTCACTTGAATATCTATTCTTCTGCCTGAGATCGCACAACCTACAAGTATCCAGTCAAGCAGGAGGCAGCAGCGCAGTTCCGGGAATAGAACTAAAGTGACAGAGACTTCAGATCTACAGCCTTACTTGCATATCAATTCAAACACTGATTTCTCCATTACAAAAGAATGGACTGGCCATGTAAAGCTATTGCTGGACTTGTCTTTGAAAGATTGACATGCAAATAAATAATTTGGGGAGTGACATTGAGCTGACAAATTCCCTTTAAAAGAAAATTTGTTACCAGGTTTTTTCTATGTAATCTGAGGGCAGCATGAGGTATGGGCAGTGACACTGATTTCAGGGATGTGTCATTTGTTAGGTTGTGTGCTGCTGTTTTTATACAATAAGTGTTTTATCAACAGGAGATTATCACTGCACAGACTAGGTGCCCTGATGTTTCCTGGTCCAATACTGTCCCCAGCACTGATAAGCAGCTTTCTGTCAATATACAATGTACACCAAAAGCTGCTAATAAAGGGTGTGGGCGAGATTAGCTTTCTGAACTCTGCTTCATACAGTGTGTCCACCCATATTCTGTCCACCACCATTAACCCCTTCACCCCCGGCCACTAAAACACCCTAATGACCGGGCCATTTTTTGCAATTCTGACCAGTGTCACTTTGACAGGTTATAACTCTGGAACGCTTCAACGGATCCTGGCGATTCTGACATTGTTTTTTCGTGACATATTGTACTTCATGTCAGTTATAAATTTAGGCCGATACTTTTTGCGTTTATTTGTGAAAATTTAGGAAATTGTGCGAAAATATTGAAAATTTCGCAATTTTCAAACTTTGAAAATTTATGCCCATAAATCTGAGAGATATGTCACACATAATAGTTACTAAATAAACTTTCCCACTTGTCTACTTTACATCAGCGCAATTTTCGAAACAAAATTTTTTTTCGTTAGGAAGTTAGAAGGGGTCAAAGGTCATCAGCAATTTCTCATTTTTCCAACAAAATTAAGAAAATAATTTTTTTTAGGGACCACATCACATTTGAAGTGACTGAGAGACCTAGGTGACAGAAAATACCCAAAAGTGACCCCATTCTAAAAACTGCACCCCTCACTCTGCTCAAAACCACATCCAAGAAGTTTATTAACCCTTTAGGTGCTTCACAGGAACCAAAGCAATGTGGAAGGAAAAAATGAAAATTTTACTTAACACAAAAATGTTACTTTAGCCATAAAATTTTCATTTTCACAAGGGAGAAAAGAGAAAGTGCACCCTACAATTTACTGTGCATTTTCTCCTGAGTACGCTGATACCTCATGTGGTAAAAATCAATTGTTTGGGCGCACAGCGGAGCTCGGAAGACAAGGAGCGCCATTTGAATTTTTGAACGCAAAATTAGCTGCACTCATTAGCGGACGCCATGTCAGGTTTGAAGACCCCCTGAGGTGCCTAAACAATGGAGCTCCCCCAGAAGTGACCCCATTTTGGAAACTAGAGCCCTCAAATAATTTTTCTAGATGTTTGGTGAGCACTTTGAACACCTGGGGGCTTCACAGAAGTTTATAACGTTGAGCCGTGAAAAGAAAAAAAATTTTTTTTACCACAAAACTGTTGCTTCAACTAGGCAGCTTTTTTTTCACAAGGGTATCCGGAAAAAATACACCATGAAATTTATAGTGCATTTTTTCCTGAGTACGACGATACCTCATATGTGGTGGAAAGTAATTGTTTGGGCGCATGGCGGGGCTCAGAAGAGAAGGAGCACCATTTGACAGCAAAATTTGTTTGAATCATTAGCGAATACCATGTCACGTTTGGAGACCCCCTGAGGTGCCTAAACAGTGGAGCTCCCCCACAAGTAACCCCATTTTGGAAACTAGACCCCTCAAGGAGTTTATCTAGATGTTTGGTGAGCCCCAAGGGGCTCCACAGAAGTTGATAATGTTGAGTCATGAATACAATTTTCTTTTGTTTTACCACAGAACTGTTACTTGAACCAGGTAGCTTTTTTTTTTCACAAGGGTAACAGGAAAAAATGCACCATAAAACGTATTGTGCAATTTCTCCCGAGTACGCAGATACCTCACATGTGGTGGAAAGTAATTGTTGGGCGCATGGCGTGGCTCAGAAGAGAAGGGCACCATTTGACAGCAAAATTGGTTGGAATCATTAGCGGAAACCAGGTCACGTTTTTAGACCCCCCCTATGGTGCCTAAACAGTGGAGCTCCACCACAAATTACCCCATTTTGGAACTAGACCCCTCAAGGAATTTATATAGATGTTTGGTGAGCCCCTTGTACCCCCAGGGGCTCCACTGAAAGTTGATAACTTTGAACCGTGAAAATTTATATTTTTTTTAATTTTTTTTTTAAATTATTGCAGCAACCAGGTAGCTTTTTTTTTTTCTTTTTAAACAACGGTATCAGGAAAAAATGCACCATAAAACGTATTGTGCAATTTTTCCCGAGTACGCAGATACCTCATATGTGGTGGAAATCAATTGTTTGGGCGCATAGCGGGGATCAGAAGACAAGGAACGCCATTTGACTTTTCAAACGCACAGACGCAGTGCACTGATCGGCCGCTGCAGGAGGCACGGTCGGATGAAATATAAAAAGCGCTGGGGATACGGAAAAAAAAAAGGTCACGGCAAAAATTGAGCAGGGATGCTGATCCGCGCTCAGTGGGACGCACGGACAGATGCGATACTTTTTTTTCCGTATCCCCGACGCTTTTTGTATCGCATCAGTCCGTGCGTCCCGCCGAGCGCTGATCAGGGATGCAAATAACGGATCAGCATCCCTGCTCAATTTTTGGCGTGACTTTTTTTTCCGTATTCCCGATGCTTTTTGTCACGCCAAAAATTGAGCAGGGATGCCGATCCGTTATGTGCATCCCTGATCAGCGCTCGGCGAGACGCACGGACGCATGAGGTGTAAAAATGGACAGGGGATAGAGGAAAAAAAAGAAAAAAAAAAAGTTATACTCACAGTACCCAGAGGATTAGCAGGAGGAACAGCTTTACAGGAGCAGCAGGCAGGAAGTTGGACAGCTCAGAAGAAGACCCAGGAAGAAGGACCCAGCGATGGAGGCAGATGTGATCGGGCCAGTGAAGACCTCGGAGGACCCGCTGAAGACAGGTAAGAGGACGTCGGGGGGGCAGCAGAGGGGGAGGGGGAGAGCAAAGGGGGAGAGCAGAGGGGGGAGAGCAGAGGAGGAGGGAGATACCGGAGGAGCTGCAGAATAGAGATCACGGGGGAGGCCGGCACATTGGGATGTCGGGGGGCAGATTGGGATGTCGGGGGGCAGATTGGGATGGCGGGGGGCAGATTGGGATGGCGGGGGGCAGATTGGGATGGCGGGGGGCAGATCGGGATGTCGGGGGTGCAGATCGGGATGTCGGGGGGGGGGGCAGATCGGGATGTCGGGGGGGGCAGATCGGGATGTCGGGGGTGCAGATCGGGATGTCGGGGGGGGCAGATCGGGATGTCGGGGGGGGGGGGGAATCGCAGGGGGGCACGGGCAGGGGCCATTACAGGAGCGCGCAGGAGCAATCACAGGAGCGCGCAGGGGCTGCAAGGTGAGCACAATACACACCGCTCCTGCTCCTGCTCCACGTGACAGCAGCGGCAGCAGCAGCGGTGGCGTGGTACCACTAGTACCAGCCAGTGCTGCACGCTGCAGACATGTTGGGGGAGGGTCCCCAGACCAGCACAGGCCTGGGGAGGGCGGCCACCAGCAAATCAAACCACCCCACTGCACACTGATTGGAGCGATTGTGCGTCATAGCACGATCGCTCCAATCTGTGCTGCAGGGGCTGGGGGTGGCATGTTTGAGATCCACCTATGATCTGCTGTACCTGCTACGGCATCTCATAGCCGGATCTCACAGTATCGCACTATTTTCGGCATTATTTTTACCGAAATCAGTGCGAAAGATGTGGTTGTCGGTTCAGATTTGAACAGCCAATCACATTGATCGTCGATGGGGGGTGGTGATGCCACCCCCCCTGGGGTGAAGCAAAGGTCCCCTGCTGTAAGAAACAGCAGGGAACATCATTTGAAAGCTGTTGCTATGGCCACGGCAATCAAATGAACTTTAGGCCGTAAAATTACGTCCCTGGTCGTTAAGTCACGTTAAAATAGGACGTAATTTTACTGCCCGCGGTCGTGAAGGGGTTAACTTGAGAACGGCGGCAGCTATAGGCATAGAAGTGGTGTCTAGGTATAGTAAAGTAGCCATGCACTAACCAATGAAACCACCTATAGCGCCACCTGGTGGAAAACAACGGAGTTAACATTTTAATCTCGAAAACGGAACGAGGGAGAAAAAAGTGAATTACAAAGTTGTAGGGCATCATCAATTCAATACGAATCGACACCTTGCATACAGAAATGCTATGATATGAAACCCATGACCCCCTCAAAACATTGAATGCTGGTCACGCATATGGCGCTCATTTAACTTTGATGCTCAAAGTGGCCACTGTCAGCTGCAATGCACATCTGGACTCTGGACAGCATACTGTATCTTGCTGCACGTTGTGCAATATGGTAGGTGACACGTTTGCACAAGCATCTGTGATACGTCGTCGTAGGTCCTGCAATGTTGGTGGAGGGGTCGCATACACCTGGTGTTTGATGTGACCTCACAGAAAGAAGTTTAATGGGGTCAGGTCAGGTGAGCGTGGAGGCCACTCCACGCAGCCACCATACCCAATGACTTGTAGGAAGGTCTCCATGAGGTATCGCTTCACGTCCGCAGCCTTGTGAGTTTTACACATTCTAATTATAGCATTTCTGTATGCAAGGTGTCGATTCGTATTGAATTGATGATGCCCTACAACTTTGTAATTCCCTTTTTTTCTTTATCTCGTTCAGTTTGAGATAAAAATGTTAACTCCGTTTTTTCCACCAGGTGGCGCTATAGGTGGTTTCATTGCGTAGCGCATGGCTACTTTACTATACATAGACACCACTTCTATGCCTATAGCTGCCGCCGTTCTCAAGTTAATGGCGGTGGACAGGATATGGGTGGACACACTGTATAAAAACTTTGTATAACAAATCAGGGTCTCTAGTCTTACATTATACTGGTCTCAGATGAGATGGCAAAAACCTGGTGGCAGATTCCCTGTAAAAGGCAGTCTATTGGCACAGAGAATGACTGTTCAAACCAAGTACAGGTGACAAGTCCATCCTTGGTGTGGCCAAATATTTAAATGCACATTCCTACCTGCTTGATTCCATTTATCTCTGCCCTTCTGTGGTTTTAATAAGCCTGAGATGTCAATCAAGATACCGTATTTTTCGGACTATAAGACGCACCGGACCAAAGACGCACTCTGGTTTTAGAGGAGGAAAATAGGAAAATGAAATTTTAAGCAAAAATGTGGTCATGACACACTGTTATGGGGCGAGGATCTGCTGCTGACACTTATGGGGGTAATGTCCCCAAACTCTCTACTAAGGTACCCCATCCTGGTAATGATCCTCCTGCCTTGTATATGATCCCCATCCTTTATAATATTATATATATATACACATCTATATATATAATTGCCTTATTCTGTCTGTCTGTCTGTCCTTGCTCCAAAATTGTGTCCTTACGGTGACACAAAGCTGATTGGCCGCTGGGCTCGCCATGGCCTCGCCCCCCCCGCACGGATTGGCTGCTCGCCTCGGCTCCGCCCCCCCACGGATTGGTCACTTGCCTCGGCCTGGCCCCGCCCTCCGCATGGATTGGCTGCTCGCCCCGGCCCTCCGCACGCATCGCCAGACATAAACTTGCGCTGCTGGGATCGTGACGGAGCCGGTGAACGCTGGTAACCATTATACACATCGGGTAACTAAGGTCCCTTGGTTACCCGATGTGTATCCTAGTTACCAGTGTACACCGGCTCCGTCACGATCCCAGCAGCGCTAGACATAACCTTGCGATGCTGGGATCTTGACGGAGCCCGTGAACGCTGGTAACCATTATACACATCGGGTAACTAAGGTCCCTTGGTTACCCGATGTGTATCATAGTTACCAGTGTACACCGGCTCCGTCACGATCCCAGCAGCGCCAGACATAACTTTGCGATGCTGGGATCTTGACGGAGCCCGTGAACGCTGGTAACCATTATACACATCGGGTAACTAAGGTCCCTTGGTTACCCGATGTGTATCATAGTTACCAGTGTACACCGGCTCCGTCACGATCCCAGCAGCGCCAGACATACCCTTGCGATGCTGGGATCTTGACGGAGCCCGTGAACGCTGGTAACCATTATACACATCGGGTAACTAAGGTCCCTTGGTTACCCGATGTGCATCATAGTTACCAGTGTACACCGCCTCCGTCACGATCCCAGCAGCGCTAGACTCAGAGGGTTCAGAGGGTCATTTATTATTCAACCCCTCAAACCACAAGAATTCTGTTTGGTTCCCCTAAAGTATTAAGAAGTATTTCAGGCACAAAGAACAATGAGCTTCACATGTTTGGATTAATTCGCTCTTTTTCCAGCCTTTTCTGACTAATTAAGACCCTCCCCAAACTTGTGAACAGCACTCATACTTGGTCAACATGGGAAAGACAAAAGGAGCATTCCAAGGCCATCAGAGACAAGATCGTGGAGGGTCACAAGGCTGGCAAGGGGTACAAAACCCTTTCCATAGAGTTGGGCCTACCTGTCTCCACTGTTGGGAGCATCATCCGGAAGTGGAAGGCTTATGGAACTACTGTTAGCCTTCCACGGCCTGGACAGCCTTTGAAAGTTTCCACCCGTGCCGAGGCCAGGCTTGTCCGAAGAGTCAAGGCTAACCCAAGGACAACAAGGAAGGAGCTCCGGGAAGATCTCAAGGCAGTGGGGACATTGGTTTCAGTCAATACCATAAGTAACGTACTCCACCGCAATGGTCTCCGTTCCAGACGAGCTCGTAAGGTACCTTTACTTTCAAAGCGTCATGTCAAGGCTCGTCTACAGTTTGCTCATGATCACTTGGAGGACTCTGAGACAGACTGGTTCAAGGTTCTCTGGTCTGATGAGACCAAGATCGAGATCTTTGGTACCAACCACACACGTGACGTTTGGAGACTGGATGGCACTGCATACGACCCCAAGAATACCATCCCTACAGTCAAGCATGGTGGTGGCAGCATCATGCTGTGGGGCTGTTTCTCAGCCAAGGGGCCTGGCCATCTGGTCCGCATCCATGGGAAGATGGATAGCACGGCCTACCTGGAGATTTTGGCCAAGAACGTCCGCTCCTCCATCAAGGATCTTAAGATGGGTCGTCATTTCATCTTCCAACAAGACAACGACCCAAAGCACACAGCCAAGAAAACCAAGGCCTGGTTCAAGAGGGAAAAAAATCAAGGTGTTGCAGTGTCCTAGTCAGTCTCCTGACCTTAACCCAATTGAAAACTTGTGGAAGGAGCTCAAGATTAAAGTCTACATGAGACACCCAAAGAACCTAGATAACTTGGAGAAGATCTGCATGGATGAGTGGGCCAAGATAACTCCAGAGACCTGTGCCGGCCTGATCAGGTCTTATAAAAGACGATTATTAGCTGTAATTGCAAACAAGGGTTATTCCACAAAATATTAAACCTAGGGGTTGAATAATAATTGACCCACACTTTTATGTTGAAAATTTATTAAATTTAACTGAGCAACATAACTTGTTG
>NC_134360.1:109380138-109387638 GCF_048569485.1 Anomaloglossus baeobatrachus
AGGTTTTGCAGGCCTTGTTTTTCAGGGTCTCTATGGCTTGTTTAAAGCTCCCTGACTGGTGAATTTCCAGGCCCAAGTAGGTGTATTTGTCTGTTCCTGTTAGAGTGCAGCCGTTTACGACAAATGAAGGATGCTGGTCAAATCTTCTTTTTCTCTTCTGGAACACCATGATGTTGGTTTTCTTTAGATTGATCGGTAGTGCCCATGTGGAGCTGAATTTCTCCAAAATTTGTAGGTTGTCTTGGAGACCTTTCTCGGTTGGTGACACCAGCAGTAGGTCATCTGCATAGAGCAAGAATTTCACCTGGGCGTCATGGAGTGTGAGACCTGGAGCAGGTGAAGATTCCAGAGCAGCAGCCAGCTCATTGATGTAAATATTGAAGAGCGTTGGACTTAGGCTGCAGCCCTGTCTGACTCCTCGGCTCTGCTGGAAATAAGCCGTTCTTCTACCGTTCACACTCACGCTGCAGAGGTTCTCGGTGTAGGAGCTTTTGATGACATCGTAGGTCTTTCCTCCTATTCCGCTTTCCAGCATTTTTAAGAACAAGCCCGGGTGCCACACTGAGTCAAAGGCCTTTTTAAAGTCTACAAAGCAGGCGTATATCTTCCCATGCTTTGTATTGTGGACGTGGCTCTGAATGAGACTGTGCAGGGTGTAGATGTGGTCCGTGGTGCGGTGGTTTGGCACGAACCCTGCTTGGCTTTTGCTCAGGACATTGTGCTCGGTAAGGAAACTGATGATCCTTTTGTTTAGGATGCTGTTGAACAGTTTTCCCAAGTTACTGCTGACACATATGCCTCTGTAGTTGGCAGGGTCATACCTGTCCCCACTCTTGTGGATCGGTGTAATGAGTCCTTGGTTCCAGGTACGAGGGAAGTAGCCAGCACTCAGCACAATGTTGAACAGTTTAACCATTGCAGCTTGAATTTCTGGTGGGCTGTACTTCAACATCTCTGGGGGGATTCCATCCAGACCACTAGATTTTTTACACTTTATGGAAGTGATTTTCTCTGCAACTTCCTGTAATGTAATTGGTGTGTCCAGTGGGTTTTGGAAGTTTTTGATTTTCTCTTCCATTGCCTTTAGTTTTGATGTTATGTTTTCCTGCTCTTGGCTTAGTCCTTCTTTTGGGATGTCTTTGTAGAGGTCTCTGAAGTACTGGAGCCAGATGTTGCCATTTTGGATATGGGTATCAGTCTTTTTCTTGCTCTTTGTGTCCATGTGGCTCCATATTTCCCAGAAGGAGTTGTCTTGGAGGGCGTCTTGGAGTTGGCTAAGTTTGGTAGAGATGTAGCTCTGCTTCTTCCTCCTGAGGATGGTTTTGTACTGCTTTTGTATGGTGTCATAGGCTTCCCTCAGGTCTGGGTTGTTGGGGTCTCTGTGTTTATTGTTTGAGGCTGTTCTCAGGGTCTTTCGAACGGCTTTACACTCTTTGTCAAACCAACCATTGATCTGCTTTTCTTTTGGCCTCTTGTAGTTGACTTGTTTGAGGTCGGACAATTTGGCCATGGTGTGGAATATTTTGTTGAGGTCTTTTGCAGCTTGATTCACTCCTTCTGGGTTTGACTTGTACTTGTAGCTGTAGAAGTTGTGGAGCATCTCTTGTAATTCCGGTCTGTTGGGAGCCTCTTTATATTTTATTTCTGACGTCTTGGACCATTTATAGGATGGAGGTCGGTTGTAGAGGCTGCTCTGCTGTGGCTTTTGTGTGGATGGTTTCTCTGTATCACACAGCATGATAAAAGCTACAGATTAACGTTTCGTAACAATTCTCTAAAATGTAAATTGGAATTGATAAAAAAAAACCTACAATTTTGTTCCATTAATATACTATGGGTAAGGAAACTCTTGCAATCTTTCACACATTCCACATAAATAACCTTTTCAGCTTTTTCTTCTATAAATTATATACCTGCATAAAAGAGCTGTTAGATTCATAATAGTGACCATACATTATGCTGTGGTGTCCCTACCTTTACTTGTTGCACAGACTAAACCTTTTAAGATAGTAAATCGGGGGAGACATTAATAGAAGCCCTACTGTCAGACATGTTCAATAATTCCCGGAGCAGCATGGCGTAACCATGAACCAGAAACTGATAGACCTCTGGCTATAAAATGGTGTCGCGTTGCCCACAATCGTAGACAAAATCAAGCAGATTGTGCTGGAGAAGCAGACTAAGAAAAAGTATTTTGTTTTTTTTTAGAAAGAGTAACAATAACCTAGTGGATGATCTCATTCACAGTTCAAAGAAGGAAACAACTTGCACAAGAGATTTCCAACATCTCACCCCCATAGCTGGTTCTGTAAACGCTTCTGGACTTTACCTGCACAAATCCACATGTAAAAAATCCCACTGTGTCTCTCCTTGATGAAACGACGCTAAACCAAAAAGCTGCAACACCGATACAAGTTCACGCTGTGACCGTGCTGGAGACTGTCTAGTTGAAGGCAGACTTGTGATTGATGAGGGGGTTTACATTTTTAAGTAACCGGTCCAGGTACACACACTTGTAAGATTTAGAACTGTGTATATTAGCATTTTACCAATATAGTACATTAGTAAATCAAGTGACCCTATAAAACGGTCTTAAAACTGAAGCTGGTAGAAGTGGTGAACACAAGGATAGACATTTATCAGAACTACTGAGCACTACGATCAGCCTTTACCAAGCCTGAGCTGACAGTGTACAGACCAACTGGATTCAACTGCACCGTAACAAAGAATTTTAGGTTAGCTCGCCCATATATATACATATACACACACACATGTATATACATATACACACACACATATATATACATATACACACACACATATATATACATATACACACACACATATATATATATATATATATATACATATACATATATATATACACACATTATATATATATATATATATATATATTACATAGTTACATAGGTTGAAAAAAGACCTACCGTATATACTGGCGTATAAGACGACTTTTTACCCCCTTAAAATAATGGCTACAGTGGGGGGTCGTCTTATACACCGGATATACGGGGGGGGGGGGTGTGTGTGTATATATATATATGTACACTGCAGCGTCCAGGGGAGGTGGGGGCAGCAGCTCTGGAGCACAGGGGAACGCTGCGGGCTGCAGCCTTTGATCTCCTGCACCCGCTCATATAATATGCACAGCCGCTGTCCATCTCCAATGGTGCTGAAATCGCACACAGTGAGGGGCTGGGGCAGCGGTGCATATTATAGGAGCCTGCGTCCCAGTGTGATCGCACATGCCCACCCCTGTGTTAGATTTGTCCCCCAGGCTGCTGCTCATTCTAAAATAAAAAAGCTTTACTTACCCCTGCAGCGTTTCTCCCCGTGTCCCTGCTTCCACTGTGATCAGGCAGGCAGAGATCTCAGGCTGCTGTGCCGATCACATGACCGCACTGAGAACCAGGAAGTGGAGGAAGAGAAGCACGAAGGGAGACAGCAGGGAGATCAGCGCTGGAGGAGGTAAGGAAAGAGGGTTTTATTTTACTTTGGGCAGCAGCCTAGGGGCCATATCTGACACAGGGGGACTTGTGCGATCTATAGGGGCCATGGGCAGCACTATGGGGGCGATATCTGACACAGGGGGACTTGTGCGATCTATATAGGGGCCATGGGCAGCACTATGGGGGAGATATCTAACACAGGGGGACTTGTGCGATCTATAGGGACCATGGGCAGCACTATGGGGGCGATATCTAACACAGGGGGACTTGTGCGATCTATAGGGACCATGGGCAGCACTATGGGGGCGATATCTAACACAGGGGGACTTGTGCGATCTATATAGGGGCCATGGGCAGCACTATGGGGGCGATATCTAACACAGGGGGACTTGTGCGATCTATAGGAGCCATGGGCAGCACTATGGGGGCGATATCTAACACAGGGGGACTTGTGCGATCTATAGGGACCATGGGCAGCACTATGGGGGCGATATATAACACAGGGGGACTTGTGCGATCTATATAGGAGCCATGGGCAGCACTATGGGGGCGATATCTAACACAGGGGGACTTGTGCGATCTATAGGGGCCATGGGCAGCAGCATGGGGGCGTTATCTAACACGGGAACGTGTGCAATCCATAGGGGACCATAGGCAGCACAGGGGAACGTGTGCCATCACAAGGGGGCTATATTCAATATAAGGGGGCCATATCCAGATTAAGGGGGCTAATTTTAGGATGGGGGGCTATGAGGGACATATACCCTATATGATTTGTTAGAGGGACACTGGCATTATAAGATGGACCCCATTTAACATTAAAAAAAAAAAAAAATTCTCTTTTCCTTCACCAAATTTGGGGGTGCGTCTTATAATCAGGTGCGTCTTATAAAGCGAAAAATACGGTATATATCATACAGCAGGGGTCGGGAACCTATGGCTCGCGAGCCAGATATGGCTCTTTTGATGGCCGTATCTGGCTCGAAGACAGGGCTCCTACCTGTCTATGGGCAAATGCCGGGGCCCTGGAGAGCCGGGGGGGGCCACTCGGCCTCGTCAGTTCTCCTGTCCCTTGGCCGGGGCCCACTCGCCTTTCTAGTTCTGCTGCCCCCGGCCGAGTTCCGGGGACCGCAGTCCTCGGCAGCAATCTGCGGCGCCGTCACTTTAAGGCGCGCAGACATCCTGTTTTGAATTTCATCTGTGGGCGGAGCTACCGCCTTCTCAGTCCCACAGATGAAGGAGGCGAGCTTCTGTCCGGCGCTGTGTGGGCCCCCTCTCCACCGTGACCTAATCGGGTAAATGCCCTCCCCGCCTCCCCATTATGGGCCCCGGTGAGCTGCTTCTAACCCCCCAGATGTATGCCCTGCCAATCCCCCCCCGCCGATGCCGCGGGTGCTGTACCCGCCGAGCCGCGGGTGCAGGCCCCACAGAGCAGCAGAGTTGTGTGTATTTGTCTGTATGTAGCAGAGTTGTATGTGTTTGTCTGTATGTAGCAGAGTTGTATGTGTTTGTCTGTATGTAGCAGAGTTGTGTGTGTTTGTCTGTATGTAGCAGAGTTGTATGTGTTTGTCTGTATGTAGCAGAGTTGTATGTGTTTGTCTGTATGTAGCAGAGTTGTATGTGTTTGTCCGTATGTAGCAGAGTTGTATGTGTTTGTCTGTATGTAGCAGAGTTGTGTGTGTGTGTTTGTCTGTATGTAGCAGAGTTGTGTGTGTTTGTCTGTATGTAGCAGAGTTGTGTGTGTTTGTCTGTTTGTAGCAGAGTTGTGTGTGTTTGTCTGTTTGTAGCAGAGTTGTGTGTGTCTGTTTGTAGCAGAGTGTAGTACCATTGTTTCAGTCTAGTTGTAGCTTTATACAGCAGGGAGGAGCATTCCTTGCTGTACTAAGTGAACATTGGAGCGATTGATCTGTCAATGGCCCTTTAAAACATATTGTACGGCTCTCGCGGAATTAAAATTAACATGTTGCAATCAAAGCAGACTTTTTTTCATTTGGGAGCGGGGTAGTCTTATACAGTGAGTATATCCCAAATTCTATATTTTTAGGGCAGAAGTTGGGGGTCGTCTTATACGCCCAGTCGTCTTATACGCCGGCATATACGGTAGGTCCATCTAGTTCAACCTTCCTCCACCAGTTCTACATTTGGTCACTAAGTCATTTATAACCAACAATGTTGTGTGTACTGAGGAAATCCTCCAGCCCTTTTTTGAAAGCTGTTATAGTATCTGCCATTACTACCTCTTGTGGTAGGGTATTCCACAGTCTGACTGCTCTAACTGTAAAGAACCCTTTCCTATTTAGCTGTCGGAATCGCTTTTCTTCCACTCGCAGTGAGTGCCCCCTTGTTCTTAGTATTGTCTTCGGAAGAAATAAGTCATGTGCCAGTCCTTTATATTGACCACACATATATTTATACATATAAATGAGATCTCCTCTGAGACGTCTTTTTTCTAAGCTAAACATATCTAACTTTTTCAACCTGTCATCATATGGGAGGCCTTCCATTCCCTGTAGTAGTCTAGTTGCCTGCCTTTGAACTGACTAACTTCTGAATGTCCTTTTTAAAATGTGGAGTCCAAAACTGGATCCCATATTCCAGATGTGGCCTTACAAGTGATTTATAGAGGGGTAGCAATACGTTGGGATCGCGGGATCTAATCTCTCTTTTTATACACCCTAGAATCTTGTTTGCTTTTGCAGCTGCTGCCTGACATTGAGTGCTGCTGCTCAGCTTATTTGTAATGAGAATACCCAAGTCCTTCTCCTGTTCTGTAGTCCCGAGTTTACTTCCATTTAATGCATACGCAGTTATAGGATTACTCCGTCCTAGGTGCATTACTTTACATTTATCAACATTAAATCTCATTTGCCAAGTATCTGCCCATTCTGACATCTTATCCAGATCTTTTCGTAATATTATACTATCAAGGTCAGTTTTTAATATCCTACATAGTTTGGTGTCATCAGCAAAGACTGACACTTTACTATCAATCCCATCCACAAGGTCATTAATAAAGAGATTAAAAAGAATTGGTCCTAGCACAGATCCCTGCGGCACCCCACTGCTGACTATGGCCCATTTAGAGAATGTTCCATTTATGACTTCTCTTTGTTTCCTATCTTTTAGCCAATTCCTTACCCAGTTGCATATAGTTTCCCCCAGTCCTTGCTTCTGGAGCTTTAGTATAAGCCTATTATGTGGTACAGTATCAAATGCCTTTGCAAAGTCCAAATAAATCACATCAGCTGCATTACCAATATCCAGGTTTGCACTTACCCCCTCATAGAACCCCAACAGGTTGGTTAGACACGACTTATCTTTCATGAATCCATGCTGTCTGTCAGTTATTATATTATTTTCTGCAACATATTTTAGCATCCCTTAAAATGCCCTCAAAAACTTTGCATACTACTGATGTCAGGCTTACTGGACGGTAGTTGCCTGGATCTACCCTCTTACCTTTCTTAAATATCGGTACCAGATCAGCAATCCTCCAATCCTGAGGCACCAACCCTGTTACAAGCGAGTCTAAAAAGATGAGATACAGCGGTCTGTCAATTACGGAGCTCAATTCCCTCAATATTCGTGGATGAATGCCATCTGGCCCTGGGGATTTGTCAATGTTTAATTTACTCAGACGTAGGCGTACTTCTTGTGTTAAATTAATTATATCGGGTGGTGAACTTTGATTTTTCACTTGTTGAATGATGCCTGGTACAGTCAGTTCCTTAGTGAACACAGATGAGAAATGCCTATTTAATATCTCAGTCTTTTGTTTGTCCTCTATAACTAACTTGTTATTATATTTTAAGGGGCCAATACTATCCTTTGTTTTCCTTTTGGCATTAATGTATTTATAAAAGATTTTGGGATTTATTTTAATGTCATTGGCGATTTTTGTTTCAGTAGCTAGTTTTGCTTGTTTGATTTCTTTTTTGCATTGCCTATTGATATCTTTATACTCCTGCAATGCTATTTCTGTATTCTCAGCCTTCAAGATCTTAAACACCCTTTGTTTTTGTTTTATTAT